>NW_027203101.1:0-108804 GCF_024711535.1 Dipodomys merriami | reverse complement strand
AACCCTCACCCTTATCTTAATTCTCACCCTCAGGCTAACACTCAATTTTACCCTAACCATCACCCTCACGCTAACCCTCACCCTATCCCTAAACTTCATGCTAACCTTCAACCTAACCGTATCCCTAAACATCACCCTAAACTTAACACTCACCCTCAATCTAACCCTCAGCGTAACCCTAAGCCTAAGCCTAACCCTAACCCTCACCCTCCCCCTAGCTTTAACCCTAACCCTAATCCTAACACTAACCCTCATCCTAACAATCACCCTAATCCTAAACCTAACAATCAACCGAACCCTAATCCTCACCCCCAACCTCATCCTCAGCCTAACCCTAAACCTAAGAATAAGCCTAACCCTAACCCTCACACTCACCCTCACCCTAACCCTATTCCTAAACTTAACCCTAACCCTAACCCTAACCCTCACCCTAGCCCTCTGCCTAAACCTAACTCTAACCCTAAACCTCACCCTCACCCTAACCCTAATCCTCACCCTAACCCTAAACCACACCCTAACCCTAACGCTAACCCTCACCCTCACCCTAACACTAACCATAAGTCTAACCCTAACCTTAACAAAAACACTAATCCTAACCCTAAACCTAGCCCTATCCCTAATCCTAACCCTAACCCTCCCACTAACCCTCACTCTAACCATAAACCTCACCCTCAACCTAATCCTAACCCTAAACGTCACCCTAAACCTCAACCTAACCCTAACCCTCACTCTCACCCTCACCCTCACCATAACTCTAACCCTAACCCTAAACCTAACACTAACACTAACAATAACCCTAACCCAAAACCTAACCCTAACCATAAACCTCACCCTCAGCCTCACCCTCACTGCAAACTTAACCCTAAACATAACACTAACAATAACCCTAACCCTAACCATAAACCTAACTCTAACCCTAACCTTAACGATATCCCTAATACTCACCCCCACTCTCACCCTCAGCCTAACCCTAAGCCCAACCCTAACACTAACCCGAACTCTAACCCTAAACATCACCCTCACCCTAACCCTATTTCCAACCCTAACTTTAAACCTCACCCTAACACTAACCCTAAACCTCACCCAGAACCTCACCCTCACCGTAACTCTAAACCTAACCCTAACAATAACACTAAACCTAACTCTAACCATCACCCTAACACTAATCCTCACCGCCACCCTCACCCTCAGCCTAACCCTAAACCTAACACTAACACTAACTCTAATCCTCACCCTCACCCTAATCCTAATCCTAAGCCTAACCCTCACCCTAACCCTAACCCTCACCCTCACCTTAATCCTAACCAAAATCCTAACCCTCACTGTAACCCTAATCCTCACCCTCACCGTAACCATAACCCTCACACCGACCTTCACACTCAACCTAAACCTAAGCCTAATCCTAAACCTAACCCTCACACTCACCCCCACGCTAACCCTAATCCTAACCCTAAGCCTATCCCTAAACCTCAACCTAACCCTCACCCTCACCCTAAGACTAACACTAACCCTAACCCTACCTCTCACCCTAACCCTCCCCATAAACCGAATTCTAACTCTAAACCTCACCCTCAACGTAACCCTAACCCTCACACTCACCCTCACTGTAAATCTAACCCTAACCCTAAAAATAATACTAACCCTGACCCTAACCTAAATCTAACCCTCACCATGAACCTCACCCTCAGCCTCACCCTCACTGCAAACTTAACTATAATCATAGCACTAACAAAAACCCTAACCCAAACCCTCATCCTTACCCTAAACCTCACCCTAACACTAATCCTCAATCTTACACTCACCCTCACCCTACCCCTACCCCTAACCCTCACCCTAACCCTAACCCAAACACTTACAGTAACTCTCACCCTCAGCCTAGCCCTAAAGTTTACCTTTACTCTCACCCCCACCCTAAACCTCACCCTAACCCTAACCCTCATGCTAACCCTCACCCTAAGCCCAACTCTAACCCTAGACCTCACCCTCACCCTAACCGTTAGCCTAACACTAAAACTCATCATACCCCTAACCCTAACCCTCACCCTAACCCTAACCCTAACCCTCACCCTAACCCTAACCCTCTCCCTCACCATCACCCTCAGCCTAAACCTAAGGCTAACCCTAACACTAACCCTAACCCTCACACTCACAATCACCCTAAACCTAACCCTCACGCTCACCCTCACCCTCAGGCTAACCCTAAGCCTAACCCTTACCCTCACCCTCACACTCACCCTAACCCTACCCTAATCCTAATCCTAACCATCACCATAACACTCACCCTAACCCTAACACTCACCCTAACCCTAACGCTAACACTAACCCTAATCCTAACCCTCAACCTAACCCGAACTCTAACACTAAACCTCACCCTCACACTAACCCTAAACCTAAACCTCACCCTAACCCTAACACTAAACCTCACACTCACCCTAGCCCTCACTCTAACCCTAATCCTAACCCTAATCTTCATCCTAACCCTCACACTAACCCTAATCCTAACCCTCACACTAACCGTAACCATCACCCTCAACCTCATCCTCAGCCTAACCCCAAGCCTACCCCTAAACGTAACCCTAAACCACACACTCAACCACACCATAACCCTAACCCTAACCCTAACATAACACTAATCCTAACCGTAACCATAACACTTACCCTCACCCTAAGATAAATCTAACCCTAAACCTCACCCTAAACCTAACCCTAAACCTCACGCTCACCCTCACCCTCAACATAAACCTAAACCTAAAATTAACAATAACCCTAACCCTAACCCTTAGCCTCACCCTAACTATAACCCTCACCCTCACCCTAACCCTCTCCCTAACACTTACCCTCACCCTAACACTAACCCTAACCCTAACACTAACCCTCACACTAACCCTAACCCTCACCCTAAGACTAAACCTCACCCTACCCCTAAACCTAACCCTCACCCTCACCCTAGTCCTCACCATAACCCTAATTCTAACACTTAACTTCACCTAACCCTAACCCTCATCCTCACCCTAAACCACACACTAACCCTGACCCTAATCCTCAATCTAACCCTCAGCCTCACCTTAATCCCTAACCCTCACCCTTACCCTAACCCTCACCCTAACCGTAACCCTCTCACTTATCCTAACCCTCACCCAAAGCCTAACCCTCAAATTTACCCTTAACATCACCCTTACCCTAACCCTCACCCTATCCCTAAACCTCATCCTAACCTTCAAGCTAACTGTAAGCCTAACCATCACTCTAACCATAACCCTAACACTAACCCTAGCCCTAACCCTGACCCTAACCCTCCCCCAAACCCTAACTCTAAACCTAAACCTAACACTAACACTCACACTAACCCTAAATCTCACCTTAACCCTAAACCTCACCCTAACCCTAAACCTAAACCTCACTCTCACCATAGTCCTCACCCTAAGCCTAATCCCAACCCTAACCCTCATCCTAACCCTCACCCTAATCCTAACCCTAACCGTCACCCGAAAACTAATCCTCACCCCCACCCTCACCCTCAGCCTAAGCCTAACCCTAACTCTAACATTCACCCTCACCTTAACCCTAACCCTAATCCCTAACCTAACCCTAACCCTAACTCTAACCCTAACCCTAAACCCAACCCTAATCCTCACCCCCACTCTCACCCTCAGCCTAACCCTAAGCCCAACCCTAACACTAACCCGAAATCTAACCCTAAACATCACCCTCAACCTAACCCTATCTCCAAACCTAACTCTAAACCTCACCCTAACCCTAACCCTAACCAGGACCTGCAACCTCACCCTCACCGTAAATCTAATCCTTAACCTAACAATAACACTAAACCTAACACTAACCCTCAACCTAACCCTAACCCTCATCCTCACCCCAAACCTCACACTGAACCTAACCCTAATCCTCAATCTAACCCTTACCCTCACCCTTACCCTAACCCTCACCCTAACCCTAACCCTCACCGTTATCTTAATTCTCACCCTCAGCCTAACCCTCAACTTTACCCTTACCATCACCCTCACTCTATCCCTCAACCTATCCCAAAACCTCATGCTAAACTTCAACCTAACTGTAACCCTAACCATCACCCTAACCTTAATCCTCACCCTCAACCTCACCCTCCGCCTAACCCTAAACTTAAGCCTAACCCTAACCCTAACCCTCACCCTCACGATAGCCCTCAGCCTAACCCTAATAATAACCCTAACCCTCATCCTAACCCTCACCCAAATCCTATCCCTAACCAACACACAAACCATAATCCTCAACCCCACCCTCATCCTCAGCATATCCCTAAGGCTAAGCTTAAGCCTAACCCTAACCCTCACACTCACCCTCACCCTAACCCTAATCCTAAACCTAACCCTAACCCTAACCCTAACCCTCACCCTAACCCTCCCCCTAACCCTCACTCTAACCCTAAACGTCACCTTCACCCTAACCCTAACCGTCACCCTCACTCTCACCCTCACCATAACTCTAACCCTAACTTTAACAAAAACACTAATACTAAGCCAAAACGTAACCCTCACTGTAATCCTAAACCTAACCCTCATCCTCAGCCTCAGCATCAATGCAAAGGTAACCTTAACCATAACACTAACAATAACCCTAATCATAATCCTAACCTTCACCCTCACCCTCACCCTAATCCTAATCCTAACCCTAACCCTCACCCTAATCCTAACCCTCACCCTCACCTTAATCCTAACCCAAATCCTAACCCTCACCCTAACCCTAATCCTCACCCTCACCGTAACCATAACCCTCTCACCTACCTTCACCCTCAACCTAATCCTAAGCCTAAGCCTAAACCTAACCCTCACACTAACCCTCACCCTAAACCTAACACTAACCCTAACCCTCACACTCACCCACACTCTAAACCTAACCCTCACCCTCAACCTAACCCTAAGCCTAAAGCTTACCCTAACCCTCACACTCTAACCCTAACCCTAATCCTAATCCTAACCATAACCATAACCTTCAACCTAACCCTAACCCTAACACTAACCCTAAACCTCACCCTACCCCTAACTCTAACACTAAACCTCATGCTCACCCTAACCCTAACCCTACACCGCACCCTAACCTTAACAGTAAAGGGCACCCTCACCCTAGCCCTCACTCTAATCCTAATACTAACCCTAACCCTCATCCTAACCCTAACACTAACCATAATCCTAACCCTCAGCCTAACCCAAACCCTCACACTCAAACTCACGCTCAGCCTAACGCTAAGCCTAAACCTAAACCTAACCCTAACCCACACACTAAACCTCACCCTAACCCAAATCCTAACCCTAACCCTAAATATAACCATAACCCTCACCCTAACCCTCACCCTAACCCAAACCTAACACTAATCCTAACCCTAACCCTAACAGTAACCCTCACCCTAAGCCTAAATCTAACCGTAAACCTCACCCTCAGCCTAACCCTATCTCTAACCCTAACCATAAACCTCACCTAACCCTAACCCTAAAAATCACCCTCACCCTCACCCTAAACAAAACCCTAACCCTAACCTTAACCCTAAGCCTAACCCTAACCCTACCCCTAACCCTCACACTCACCCTCAACCTAACCCTATCGGAACCCTAACACTCACACTATCCGTCACACCAGCGCTCAAACTAACCCTATTCCTAACCCTAACCCTCTGCCTAACATTCAATCTAAACATAACTCTAACCCTCACCATAACCCTAACCCTCACCCTCAAACTCACCCTCACCCTAACCCTAAGCCTAACACTAAACCTAACCTCACACTCACGCTCACCCTAACCCTAACGAAACACTAACCCTAAACCTAACCCTCACACTAACACTCACCCTAACCCTAACTATAACCCGAATCCTAACCCTAAATCTCACCCTAACCCTAACCCTAAACCTAACCCTTACCCTCAAACTCACCGTCAACGTAACCCTAAACCTAACAATGACAATAACCCTAACCCTAACCCTCACCCTAACTATAACCCTCACCCTAACCCAAACCCTCACCCTAACACTTACCCTCACCCTAACACTAACCCTAACCCTAACACTAACTCTCACACTAACCCTAACCCTCATCCTAACCCTAAAACTCACCCTAACCCTAACACTAACAGTAAACCTCACCCTCACCCTAGCCCTCACCTGAAGCCTAATTCTAACCCTAACCCTCACTCTAACGCTAACCCTCATCCTCACCCTAAACCTCACACGAAACCTAACCCTAATCCTCAATCTAACCCTCACAATCACCATAAACCCTAACCATCACCCTTACCCTAACCCTCACCCTAACCCTAACACTCACCCGTATCTTAATTCTCACCCTCAGCCTAACCCATAGCTTTACCCTTACCATCACCCTCACTCAAATCCTCACCCTATCCCTAAACCTCATGATAACCTTCAACTTAAGGATAACCCTAACCATCACCCTAACCTTAACACTCACCCTCAACCTCACCCTCAGCCTAAATCTAAGCCTAAGCCTAAGCCTAACACTAACTTTCACCCTCACTCTAGCCTTCACCCTAACCCTAATCCTAACCCTAACCCTCATCCTAACCATCACCATAATCCTAACCCTAACCATCACCCGAACCCTCATCCTCAACCCCACCGTCATCCTCAGCCTAACCCTAAGCCTTAGCCTAAACCTAACCCTCACACTCACCCTCACCCTAACCCTAATCCTAAAGCTAAACAAAACCCTAACCCTAACCCTAACCCTCACCCTAACCCTCGCCCTAACCCTAAACCTCACCCTCACCCTAACCCTAATCCTCACCTTAACCCTAAACCTCACCGTAACCCTAACCCTAACCCTAACCCTCACCCTCACCCTCACCCTCACCATAACTCTAACCCTAACCTTAACAAAATCACTAATCCTATCCCTAAACCTAACCCTAACCCTAATCCTAACCCTAACCCTCACCCTCAGCCTCACCATCACTGCAAAGGTAAGCTTAACCATAACACTAACAATAACCCTAACCCTAATCCTAACCCTCACCCTCACCTTAATCCTAATCCTAACTCTAACACTCACCCTAACCCTAACCCTCACCCTCACCTTAATCCTAACCCGAATTCTAACCCTCACCCTAACCCTAATCCTCACCCTCACTGTAACCATAACCCTCACACCTACCTTCACCCTCAACCTAACCGTAAGCCTAAGCCTAAACTTAACCCTCACAATCAACCTCACCCTAACCCTAATCCTAACCCTAAGACTATCCCTAAACCTCAACCTAACCCTCACCCTCACCCTAAGACTAACACTACCACTAACCCTACCTGTCACCCTAACCCTCCCCATCAACCTAATTCTAACTCTAAACCTCACCCTCAACGTAAACCTAACCCTAAACCTCACCGTAAACCTCACCCTCACCCTAACCCTCACCCTCACCCTCATTGTAAATCTAAACCTATCCCTCTAAATAATACTAACCCTATCCCTAACGCTGAATCTAAACCTAAAAATAAACCTCACCCTCAGCCTCACCCTCACTGCAAACATAACTGTAACCGTAACACTAACAATAACCCTAACCCTAACCCTCATCCTCACCCTAAACCTCACCCTAACACTAATCCTCAATCTTACCCTCACCCTCACCCTACCCCTAACCCTAACCCTCTCCCTAACCCTAACCCTAACCCTCATATTTACCGTAATCCTCACTCTCAGCCTAACCCTCAACTGTACCATTACTGTCACCCTCATCCTAACCCTCACACTAACTCTCAACGTCATGCTAACCCTCTCCCTGACAGTAACACTAAGCCTCACCCTAACCCTAACCCTCACCCACACCATAAATTTAAGACTAACCCTCACACTAACCCTCACCCTAACCCTAACACTAACCCTAACTCTCACACTCACCCTCACCCTAAACCTAACCCTCACCCTCAACCTAAACCTAAGCCTATCACTTAACCCTCACACTCACCCTCACCCTAAACCTAAACCTAATCCTAACCAAAACCATAACCCTCACACTAAAACTAACACTCACCCTATCCCTAACCTTAAGACTATCCTTAACCCTAACCCTCACCCTAACCCTAACTCTAACACTAAACCTTACCCTCACCCTCACCCTAACACTAAACATTACCCTAACCCTAACAGTAAACGTCACCCTCACCCTAGCCCTCACTCCAATCCTAATCATAACCCTAACCCTCATCCTAACCCTCACCCTAACCCTAATCCTAACCCTCACCCTAACCCCAACCCTAACACTCAACCTCACCCTCAGCCGAACGCTAAGCCTAACCCTAACCCTAAGCATAACCCTCACACTAACCCTGACCCTAACCCACACCTAACACTAACCCTAACACTAACCCTAACCCTAAGCCTAAATCTAAACCAAAACCTCACTCTCACCCTAACCCTAACTCTCACCCTAATCCTAATCCTAAACCTCACCCTAACCCTAAACCTAACCCTCATCCTCACCCTCACCCTCAAGGTAACACTAAACCTAAAACTAATACCCCTAACCCTAACCCTAACCCTCACCCTAACTATAACCCTCACCCTAACCCTAACCCTCACCCTAATACTTACCCTCTCCCTAAGAGTAACACGAACCCTAACACTAACACTTACACTAACCCTAACCCTCACCCTAAGCCTAAACCTCACCCTAAACCTAACCCTAACCCTCACCATCACCCTTACCCTAATTCTAACACTTACCCTCACCTAACCCTAACCCTCATCCTCACCCTAAACCACACACTAACCCTAACCCTAATCCTCAATCTAACCATCACCCTCACCCTAATCCCTAAACCTCACCCTTACCCTAACCCTCATCCCAACTGTAACCCTCACTCTAACCTTAACCCTCACCCTCAGCCGAACCCTCAAATTTATCCCTACCATCACCCTTACCCTAACCCTCACCCTATCCCGAAACTACATCCTATTTTTCAAGCTAACAGTAACCCTAAACATCACCCTAACACTATCCCTATCACTAACCCTAACCCTAACCCTGACCCTATCCCTTCCCCTAAACCTAACACTAAACCAAAACCTAACACTAACATTCACACTAACCCTAACCCTCACCTTAACCCTAAATATCACCCTAACCCTAACCAAAACCCTCACCCTCACCCTAGCCCTCACCCTAACCCTAATCCTAACCCTAACCCTCATCCTAACAATCACCCTAATCCTAACCCTAACCATCACCCGAAAACTAATGGTCACCCTCACCCTCACCCTCAGCCTAAGCCTAACCCTAACCCTAACACTCACCCTCACCCTCACCATAACCCTAAACCTTAAAATAACCCTAACCCGAAACCTCAAACTAACCCTAACCCTCTCCCTAACCCTAACACTAACCCTTACTCTAAACCTGACCCTAACCCTCCTCCTATCCCTAACACTAAACCTAACCCTAACACTAACATTCACACTAACCCTAATACTCACCCTAACCATAAACCTCAATCTAACCCTAACCCTAAATCTCACCCTCATCCTAATCCTAACACTAAGCCTAAGCCTAAGCCTAAACCTAACCCTAACCCTCACATTCACCAACATTGTAAGCCTAATCCTAACCCTAACCCTCACATTCACCAACATTGTAAGCCTAATCCTAACCCTAACCCTATCCCTAAACCTCAACCTAACCCTCACCCTCACCCTAAGACTAACATTAAACCTAACCCTCACCCTAACCCTCCAACTAACACTCACTCTAAACCTAAACCTCACACTCAACCTAACCCTAACCCTAAATGTCACCCCAAACCTCACCCTAACCCTAACCCTCACCCTCACGCTCACCTCACCGTAACTCTAACCCTAACAATAACACTAACACTAACACTAACACTAACCCTAACCCTAACCATATACCTCACCCTCAGCCTCACCCTCACTGCAGACTTAACCCTAAACATAACACTAACAATAACCCTAACCCTAACCCAAACCCTAACTCTAACCTTAACCCTAACCCTAATCCTCACCCCCACTCTCACACTCAGCCTAACGCAAAGCCCAACCCTAACCCTAACTCTAATTATAAACATCACCCTCACCCTAACCCTATCTCCAACCCTAACTCTAAACCTCACCCTAACCCTAACCCTCACCCTCAACCTCAGCCTCAGCCTAACCCTAAGCCTAACTCTAAACCTAACCCTAACCCACACACTCACCCTCACCCTAACCCTAATCCTAAACCTAACCCTCAATTTACCCTTCATCCTATCCCTAAACCTAACCCTCACCTAACCCTAACCCTCACCTTCAACCTCAGCCTCAGCCTAACCCTAACCCTCCCTCTAACCCTAACCCTTACACTAACCCACACCGTAACTCTAACTTAACACTAACCCTAACCCTAATCCTAACACTAACCCTCACCCTAAGCCTAACTTTAACCCTAAACCTCACCCTCACCCTAACCCTAACTCTACCCCTAATCCTAAACCTAAACTTCACCCTAACTCTAACCCTAACCCTCACACTCACCCGCAATGTAATCCTAATCCTAACAATTACAATAACCCTAACACTAACCCTCAACCTAACTATAAACCTCACCCTAACCCTAACCCTCACCCTAACCCTTACCCTCACCCTAACACTAAACCTAACCCTAACACTAACCCTCACACTAACCCTAACCCTCACCCTAACCCTAAAACTCACCCTAACCCTAACCTAACCCTGACTTTCACCCTCACCGTAGCCCTCATCCTAACCCTAATTCTGACCCTAACCCTCACCCTAACGCTAACCCTCATCCTCACCCTAAACCTCACAATAACCCTAACCCTAATCCTCAATCTAACCCTCACCCTCACCCTTACCCCTAACCCTCACACTTACCCTAACCCTCACCCTAACCCTAACCCTCACCCTTATCTGTACCCTGACCCTCAACTTTACCCTTACCATCACCCTCACCCTAAGCCTCACCCTATCCCTAAACCTCATGGTAAACTTCAACCTAACCGTAACCTTAACCATCACCTTAAACCTAAACCTCAACCTCAACCTCACCCTCAGCCTAACCATAAGCCTAAGCCTAACCCTAACCCTAACACTCACCCTCAACCTAGCCCTCACCGTAAACCTAATACTCACACTAACCCTCCCCCTAACAATAACTATAACCCTAAACCTCACCCTAACCCTCATCCTAACTCTAACTCTAACCCTAAACCTCACACTCGCCCTAAACCTCACCCTAAACCTAACCCTAAACCTCACCCTCAATGTAGCCCTGAACCTAACCCTAAACTTAACCGTAACCGTCACCCTAAACATAACCCTCACTGTAACCCAAACACTCACGCTAAACCTAACCCTCAGCCTCAACCTCAACCTAAACATAACCCTAAGCCTAACACTAAACCTAACATTAACCCACACCCTCACCCTCACCATAACGCTAATCCTAATCCTTACCATAACCATAACCCTCACCCTAAACCTATCACTCACCCTAACCCTAACCCTAACACTAACTATAACCCTAACCCTAAACGTAACCCTAACTCTAACACTCAACCTCACCCTCACCCTAACCCTAACACTAAACCTCACCCTAACCCTAACCCTAAACCTCACCCTCACCCTAGCCATCACCCTAACCCTAATCCTAACCCTAACCCTCATCCTAAGCCTCACCCTAACCCTAATCTAACACTAGCCCTAACCCTAACCTCACACTTACCCTCTCCCTAATCCTAATTCTAACCCTAACCCTCACCCTAACCCTAACCCTCACCCTCACCTTTATCCTAACCCAACCTAACCCTCACTGTAACCTTAATCCTCACGATCACCATAACTATAACCCTCAACCCTCACCTACCTTCACCCTCAACCTAACCCTAAGCCTAAGCCTAAACCTAACCCTCACACACACACACACCCTAACCCTAATCCTAACCCTAAGCCTATCCCTAAACCTCAACCTAACCCTCACCCTCACCCTAAGACTAACACTAACCCTAACCCTTCCTCTTACCATAACCCTCCCCATAAACCTAATTCTAACTCTAAACCTCACCCTCAACCTAACCCTAACCCTAAACCTCACCGTAAAACTCACCCTAACCCTAACCCTCACCCACACCCTCACTGTAAATTTAACCCTAACCCTAAAAATAATACTAACCCTAACCCTAACCCTAAACCTAACCCTCACGATAAACCTCACCCTCAGCCTCACCCTCACCGCAAACTTAACTGTAATCATAACACTAACAATAACCCTAACCCTAACCCAACCCTCATCCTCACCCTAAACCTCACCCTTACACTAATCCTCAATCTTACCCTCACCCTCACCCTACCCCTAACCCTAACCCTCACCCTAACCCTAACACTAACCCTTACAGTAACTCTCACCCTCAGCCTAACCGTAAAGTTTACCCTTACCGTCACCCCCACCCTAACCCTCACCCTAACCCTAACTCTCACCCTAAGCCCAAATCTACCCCTAGACCTCACCCTCACCCTAACCCTAACCCTAACACTAAACCTCATCATTCCCCTAACCCTAACCCTCAACCTAACCCTAAACCTCACCCTCACCCACACCCTCAGCCTAAACCTAGGGCTGACCCTATCACTCACCCTAATCCTCACACTCACCCTAACCGTAATTCTAAACCTCACTCTCACCCTAGCCCTCACCCTAACCCTAACCCTCATCCTCACCCTAAACCTCACACTAACCCTAAAATTAATCCTCAATCTAAACCACACCCACACCCTAACCCTAACCCTAAACCTCACCCTATCCCTAAACCTTACATTTAACGTAATCCTCACTCTCAGCCTAACCCTCAACTTTAAACTTACTGTCACCCTCACCCTAACCCTCACACTAAACCTAACCCACATCCTAACCCTAACCCTGACCGTAACCCTAAGCATCATCCTAAACCTAAACCTCACCCACACCCTAATTTTAACACTAACCCTAACACTCACCCTCACCCTAACCCTTACTGGAACCCTAACTCTAAAACTAAACCTCACCCTAACCCTAACCCTAACACTCACCCTAACCCTAACCCTCGCCCTCACCCTCACCCTCAGCCTAAACCTAAGGCTAACCCTAACACAAACCCTAACCCTCACACTCACCCTCACCCTAACTCTAACCTTCACCCTCACCCTCACTCTCAGGCTAACCTAAGCCTAACCCTTACCCTAACCCTCACACTCACCCTAACCCTACCCTAATCCTAATCCATACCATCACCATAACCCTCACCCTAACACTCACCCTAACCCTAACCCTAACATTAATCCTAATCCTAACTTTCAACCTAAGCCTAACTCTAACAATAAACCTCAACCTCACCCTAACCCTAATCCTAAACCTAACCCTAACCCAATCACTAAACCTCACCCTCACCCTAGCCCTCACTCTAACCCTAATCCTAACCCTAACCTTCGTCCTATCCCTCACAGTAACCCTAATCCTAACCCTCACCTTAACCCTAACCCTCACCCTAAACCTCACCCTCAGCCTAATCCCAAGCCTAACCCTAAACCTAAACCTAACCCAGACACTCAACCTCACCGTAACCCTAATCCTAACCATAACCTTAACTCTAACACTAACCCACACACTAACCCTCACCCTAACACTAACCTAACACTAACACTAACCCTAACCCTCACACTAACCCTCACCCTAAGCCTAGCTCTAAACCTAAACCAAACGCTCACTCTAACCCTAACTCTAACACTAAACCTAACCCTAAACCTCACCCTAACCCTAACCCTAAACCTCACGCTCACCCTTACCCTCAACATAAGCCGAAACCTGAAAATTAACAATAAACCTAAACCTAAACCTAACCCTCACCCTAACTATAACCCTTACCCTCACCCTCACCCTCACCCTAAAACTTACCCTCACCCTAACACTAACCCTCACACTAACCCTCAGCTTCACCCTAAGCCTAAACCTCACCCTACCGCTAACCTTAACCCTCAACCTCACCCTAGCCCTCACCCTAACCCTAAACCTAACCCTACACCTCATCCTAACACTAACCCTAAACCTAACCCTAACCCTCACCCTAACCCTAACCCTAACCCTCACCCTCACTCTCGTCCTAAGCCTAAGCCTAACCCTAAGCTTAAGCCTAACCCTAACCCTTGCACTAACCCTCACCCTAACCCTAACACTAACACTAACGCTAAATCTAACCCAAAACCTCATCCTCACCCTAAACCTAACTCTAAACTTAACCCTTAACATAAACCTCACCATAAACATAACCCTAACCCTCACACTCACAGTAACTGTAAACCTAACCCTAAACCAAACAACAACCCTAAAACTCACCCTAACCCTCATTGTAACCATAACCGTCAACCTAACCCTAACCCTCACCCTAATATTTAACCTCACCCTAACACTAACCCTAACCCTAACACTAATCCTCACACTAACCCTAAACATCACCCTAACACTAAACCTCATCCTAACCCTAAACCTCACCCTCACCGAGCCCGAGCCCTAAGACTAACCCTCATCCTTAGCCTAAACCTAAAACTAACCCTAAAACTAATCCTCAATCTTAAACTCGCCCTAACCCTACCCCTAACTCTAACCCTCAACCTAACCCTAACCCTCACCCTTACCTTTATCCTCACTCTCAGCCTAAACTTCAACTTTTCCCTTACCGTTTTCCTAACCCTAACCCACACCCTAACCCTAACACTCATCCTAACCCTCACCCTGACTGTAACCCTAAGCATCACCCTAACCCTAACACTCACCCTCACCCTCAGCCTCAGCCTAGCCCGAAGCCTAAGCCTAACCCTAACCCTAAACCTCACCCTCACCCTAGCCCTCACCCTAACCCTAATCCTAAACCTAACCCTAACCCTAACCCTAAACCTCACACTCACCCTCAACCTAACCCAAATCATAAACTTAATCCTATCCCTAACACTAACCCTCAAACTAACCATCACCCCAGCACTCACCCTAAGAGTAATCCTAACCCTAACCTTCATCCTAACCCTCAACTTAAACCTAACCCTAACCCACACCCTAACCCTAACACTAACCCTCACCCTCAGCCTCAGCCTAACCCTAAGCCTAACCCTAAACCTAACCCTAACCCACACACTCACACTCACCCTAACCCTAATCCTAACCCTAACCCTCACTCTAACCCTAACCCTCACACTAACCGTAACCCTAACCCTAACCTAAAACTAACCCTAACCCTAACACTCACACTAACCCTCACCCTAATCCTAGCTCTAAACCTAAACCTCACCCTCACCCTAACTCTAATTCTAACCCTAATCCTAACCCTAAACCTCACCCTAACTCTAAACCTAACAATAACCCTCAACCTCATCGAAACGGTAACCTTAACCCTAACCCTAACAATAACCCTAAAACTAAGCCTAACCCTCATTCTAACCATAACCCTCACCCTAACCCTAACCATCATCCTAACACGTACCCTCACCCTAACACTAACCCTAACCCTAACACTAATCCTCACACTAACCCTAACCATCATCCTAACCTTAAACCTCAACCTAACCCTAATCCTCACACTCACCCTAGCCCTCACCATAACCCTAATCCTAACCCTAACCCTAATCCTAACCCTAAACTTAACCCTAACCCTAACCATCACACTAAACCTAATCCTCATCCCCACCCTCACCCTCAGCCTAACCCTAAACCTAAGCCTAATCCTAACCCTAAACCTCACAATCACCCTCACCATAAACCTAATTCTAAATCTAACCCTAACTCTAACCCTAAACCTCAACCTAACCCTCACCCTAACCCTAACCCTAACACTAACCCTAACCCTAGCCCTCACCCTAACCCTCCACATAAACCTAACTCTAACCCTAAACCTCACGCTTATCCTAAATCTAAACCTAACCCTAAACCTCACCCTCACCCTCACCCTCTAACCCTAACCCAAACCCTAACAATAACACTAACCCTAACCCTAACCCTAACCCTCACCCTCACCGTAACCCTAAACCTAACCCAAGCCCTCACCCTAACCGTAATCCTAACCCTAACCCTTACCCTCAGCCTCATCCTCACTGTAAACTTAACCTTAACCATAACACTAACAATAACCCTAATCCTAACCCTAATCCTAACCCTCACCTTCACCCTAACCCTAACCCTAACTCTCACCCGAACCCTAACCCTCAACTTCACAGTAACCCTAACCCTAAACCTCACCCTCATCCAAACCCTCAGCCTAACCCTAAGCCTAAGCTTAACCCTAACCCTAACCCTAACCCTCACACACACCCTCACCCTAACCGTAATCCTAACACTAACCCTAACCCTAACCCTCACCCTAACCCTCCCCCTAACTCTAACTCTAAACCTTAAACCGCACCCTCACCCAAACACTAACTCTAACCCTAACCCTAAACCTAAACCTCACCCTAACCCTAAACCTAAACCTCACCCTCACCCTCACCGTAACAGTAACCATAACCATAACCATAACAATAACCCTAATCCTAACATTAACCATAACCCTCACCCTAACCATCAACTTTACCCTTGCTGTCACCTTCACCCTAACCCTCACCCTAAACCTAACCCTCATCCTAACCCTCATCCTAACCGTAACCCAAACCATCACCCTAACACTAACTCTCAACCTGACCCTCACCCTCAGACTAACACTAAGACTAACTCTAACCCTAACCCTCACCCTAACACTTACTGTCACCCTAACACTTACCCTAACCCTAACACTAACCCTCACACTAACCCTAACCATCACGCTAAACCTAACACTCACCCTAACCCTAAATCTAACCCTCACCTTCACCCTAGCCCTCACCCTATCCCTAACCCTCATCCTCAAGCTAACCCTCACACTAACCCTAAAACTAATCCTCAACAGAAACCACACACTCACCCTAACCCTAACAATCACCTTCACCTTAACCCAATCCTCACATTTACCCTAATCCTCACTCTCAGCCTAACCCTCAACTTTACCCTTACTGCCACCCTCAACCTAAACCTCACACTAACCTTAAACCTCATCCTAACCCTCACCCTGACCGTAAACCTAAGCATCACCCTAACCCTAAACCTCACCCACACCCTAAACCTAACACTAAACCTCACACTAATGCTCACACTAACACTGAGTCTAACCCTAAACCTCACCCTGACCCTAACCCTAACCCTCACCCTCACCCTCACCGTCAGCCTAATCCTAAGGCCAACCCTAACCCTAATCCTCACACTCAACCTCACCCTAACCCTAACCCTCACCCTCACCCTCACGGTAACAGTAACCATAACCCTAAGCATAACAATTACACTAACCCTAACACTAACCATAACCCTCAACCTAACACTAACCCTCAGCCTAACACTTACCCTTACCGTAAAACTAACCCTAATCCAAACACTAACCCTCATACTAACCCTAAACATCACCTTAACCCTAACCCTCAATCTAACTCTATCCCTAACCCTCACCCTCACCCTAGCCCTCACCCTTACCCTAACCCGCATCCTTACCCTATAACTCACACTAACCCTAACACTAATCCTCACACAAACCCTCACCCTATCTCTAACCCTCAACTTTACCCTTGCTGTCACCTTAACTCTAACCCTCACCCTAAACCTAACCCTCATCCTAACCCTCATCCTAACCGTAACCCAAACCATGACCCTAACACTAACCCTCAACTTGACCCTCACCTTCAGAATAACACTAAGCCTAACCCCAACCCTAACCATCACCCTCACCCTAGCCCTCACCCTAAACCTAAACCAAACCCTAACCCTCATCCTAACCCTAACCCTAACAATAACCCTAACCCTAACCCTCACCCTAACACTTACTGTCACCCTAACACTAACCCTAACCCTAACTCTAACCCTCTCACTAACCCTAACCATCACGCTAACCCTAACACTCACCCTAACCCTAACCCTAACCCTCACCCTCACACTAGCCCTCACCCTAACCTTAACCCTCACCCTCAGCCTAAACCTCACAATAACCCCAAAACTAATCTTCCACCTAAACCACACCCTAACCCTAACCCTAACACTCACCTTCACCCTAACCCAATCCTCACATTTACCCTAATCCTCACTCTCAGCCTAACACTCAACTTTACGCTTACTGTCACCCTCACCCTAAACCTCACACTAACCCAAACCCTCATCCTAACCCTCACCCTGACTGTAAACCTAAGCATCACCCTAACCATAAACCTCACCCACACACTAAACCTAACACTAAACCTCACACTACTGCTCACACTAAGTCTAACCCTAAACCTCACCCTCAACCTAACCCTAACCCTCACCTTCACCCTCACACTCAGCCTAATCCTAAGCCTAACCCTAACCCTAATCCTCACACTCACCCTCACCCTAACCCTAATCCTAATCCTAACCATAAACATAACCCTCAAACTAAACCTAACACTCACAATAACCCTAAGCCTAACACAAACCCTAACCCTAACCCTCACCCTAACCCTAAATCTACCAGTAAACCTCACCGTCACCCTAACACACACCCTAAACCTCACCCTAACCCTAACCCTAAACCTCACCCTCACACTAGCCCTAACCCTAATCCTAACCCTAACCCTCATCCTAACTCTCACCCTAACCCTAATCCTAACCCTCAACCTAAACCTAACCTTACCCTCACCCTCAGCCTAAACATAAGCCTAACCCTAAACCTAACCCTAACCCACACACTCACCCTCAACCTAACCCTAATCCTAACCCTAACACTAACTCTAACCCTAACCCTCACACTAATCCTCACCCTAACCCTAACCTAACACTAACCCTAAACCTAACCCTCACACTAACCCTCACCCTAAGTCTAAATCTAACACTAAACCTCACCCTCACATTAACCCTAACTCTAACCCTAATCCTAACCCTAAACCTCACACTCACCCTAACCCTAAACCTAACCCTCACCCTCACCCTCAACCTCAGCCTAAACCTAAGCCTAAGCCTAACGCTAACCCTAACCCTCACACTCACCCTCACCCTAACCCTAATCCTAACACTAACCCTAACCCTAACCCTAACCCACACCCTAACCCTCCCACTAAACCTAACTCTAAACCTAAACCTCACCCTCAACCTAACCCTAACTCTAACCATAATCCTAAACCTAAACCTCAGCCTAAGCCTAACCCTGATGCTCACCCTCATCCTCACTGTACCCATAATATTAACCCTAACCCTAAAAATAACACTAATCCTAACCTTAACCATAACTCTCACCATAACACTAACCCTCACCCTAACACTTTCCTTCAACCTAAAACTAACCCTAATCCTAACACTAACCCTCACACTAACACTAACCATCACCTTAAGCCTAAACCTCAACCTAAACCTATCCCTAACCCTGACCCTAACCCTAGCCCTCACCCTAACGCTACCCTTCATCCTCACCCTAAACCTCACACTAACACTAACACTAATACTCAATCTAACCCTCACACTCACCCTAACCCTAACCCTAATCCTCAATTTTACCCTTACTGTCACCCTCACCCTAACCCTCATCCTAACCCTGACCCTCATCCTAACCCTCAGCCTAACTGTAACTTTAAACATCACGCTGACCATAACCCTCAACCTCACCCTCACCTTCAGCCTAAACCTAATCCTAAGCCTAACCCTAAAACTCACCCTCAACCTAGCCTTCACCCTAACCCTAATCCTAACCCTAAACCTCATCCTAACACTAACCCTAACCGTAACCCTAACCCTAACACTAATCCTCACACTCAACCTAACCCTAACCCTCACCCTCATGCTCGGCCTAAGCCTAAGCCTAAACCTAAGCTTAAGCCTAACCCTACCCCTCACACTAACTGTCACCCTAACCCTAACACTAACACTAATGCTAACTCTAACCCTAAACCTCACCCTCACCCTAACCCTAACTCTAACCCTAACCCTAAACATAAACCTCACCCTAAACCTAACCCTAAACCTCACCCTCACTGTAACCGTAACCCTAACCCTAACAATAACCCTAAACAAAACCCTAACTCTCATTCTAACCATAACCCTCACCCTAAACCTAAACCTCAACCTGACACTAACCCTCACCCTAACACTAAACCTAACACTAACACTAATCCTCACCATAACCCTAACCGTCACCCTAACCATAAACCTCACCCTAAACCTAGCCCTCACCCTAGCCCTCACCCTAACCCTAACCCTCATCCTCACCCTAAACCTCAGACTAAACCTAAAACTAATCCTCAATCTTAACCTCACCCTCACCCTAACCCTAAACCTAACCCTCAACCTAACCCTAACCCTCAGCCTTAACATAATCCTCACTCTCAGCCTAACCTTCACTTTTACCCTTACCGTCACCCTGATTCTAACACTCACCCTAACCCTAACCCTCATCCTAACCCTCACCCTGACTGTAACTCTAAGCATCACCGTAACCCTAAATCTCACCCTCACACACAGCCTCAGCCTAAACCTAACCCTAAGCCTAAACCTAACCCTAACAGTCACCCTCACCCTAGCCCTCACCCAAACCCTAATCCTAACCCTAACCCTAATCCTAACCCTAAATCTAACCATAACCCTAACCATCACCTTAAACCTAATCGTCATCCCCACCCTCACTCTCAGCGTAACCCTAAGCCTAAGCCTTAACCTAACCCTAACCCTCACACTCACCCTCACCATAACCCTAATCCTCAACCTAACCTTAAACCTAACCCTAAACCTCAACCTAACCCTCACCCTAACCCTAACCATAACACTTACCCTAAACCTTACTCTAACCCTAAATATCACCCTCACCCTAAACCTAACCCTAACCCTAAACCTCATCCTCACCCTCACCCTCACCATAACTCTAACCATAACTCTAACAATAACACTAACCTTAACCCTAACCCTAACCTTAAACCTCACCCTAACCCTAAACCTAAACCTCAACCTCAGCCTCACCCTCACTGTGAACATAACCTTAACTATAACACTAACAATAACCCTAACCCTAATCCTTACCCTCACCCTCAAACTAAACCTAACTCTCACCCTAACCCTAAACCTCACCATCACAGTAACCCTAACCCTAACACTCACCCTAACCCTAAACTTAAACCTAATCTTAAACCTCGCCATAATGCTAACTCTAAACCTCACCCTCACCCTTGCCCTGATCCTAACCCTAAACCTAACTCTAAACCTCATCCTAACCCTCACCCTAACCCTAACCCTAAACTCAACCTAACCGTAACCCTCACCTTCAACCTTATCCTCAGCGTAACCGTATGCCTAAGCCTAACCCTAACCCTAACACTCACACTCACCCTCACCCTAAACCTAACACTAACCCTAACCCTAACCCTCACCCTAACCCTCCCCCTAATCCTAATTCTAAACCTAAACCTCACCCTCAACCTAACCCTAACTCTAATCATAACACAAAACCTAAACCTCACCCTAACCCTAACCCTAACCCTCCTCCTCCCACTCACGGTAACCATAAACCTATCCCTAACCCTAAAATAACCCTAACCCTAATACTAATCCTAACCCTAACTATAACTCTCACCCTAACCCTAACCCTCACCCTAACATTTACCCTCACCCTAAAACTAACCCTAATCCGAACACTAACCCTCACCCTAACCCTAACCATCACCTTTACCATAAACCTCAACCTAACCCTATCCCTAACCCTCGCCCTCACCCTAGCCCTCACCCTAACCCTACCCCTAATCCTCACCCTAAACCTCACACTAACCCTAACACTGATACTCAATCTAACCCTCACCCTCACCCTAACCCTAACCCTAATCCTCACCCTAACCCACAACTTAACTCTAGCCCTCACCTTTAACCTTACTGTCACCCTTACCCTAAACCTAACCCTAACCCTAACCCTCAGCCTAACAGTAACCCTAACCATCACCCTAAACCTAGCCCTCACCTCACCTTCAGCTTCAGCCTAACCCTAAGCCTAAGCCTAAACCAATCACTAAACCTGACACTCACCATAGCCCTCACCCTAACATTAATCCTAACCCTAACCCTCATCCTAACCCTAAACCTAACCATAAACTAAACCAGCACTCTAAACCTAATCCTCATCCCCACACTCACCCTCAGCCTAACCCTAAGCCTAAGCCTAACCTTAACCCTAAGGCTCAAACTCACCCTCACCCAAACCCTAATCCTAACACTAACCCTAAACCTAAACCTAAACCTCAACCTAACCCTCACCCTAAACCTAACACTAACCCTAACCCTCACCCTCACCTTAGTCCTCACCCTAACCCTCACACCAAACCTAACCTTCACCCTCACCCAAACCCGAACCTTAAACCTCACCCGAAACCTACGCCTAAAGTTAACCCTAAACCTCACCCTAACCCTAACACTAAAACTCACAATAACCCTAGCCCTCAACGTAACTCTAATTGTAACTCTAAACCTCATCCTAACCCTCACCCTAACCCTCATCCTAACCCTAAACCTAATTTTAACCCTCAAACTAAACCTAACCCTGACCCTCACCATAACCCTAACACTAATCCTCAAACTAACCCTAAACCTAACCCGAGCCCTAAACCTCACCCTCACGTTAGCCCTCACACTAAACCTAATCCTAAACCTAACCCTCATCCTAACCCTCAACCTCACACTCAGCTTAACCCTAAGCCTAACCCTAACACTAACCCGAACCCTAACCCTCACACTTACCCTCACCCAAACCCTAATCCTAAAACTAACCCTATCCCTAACACTAAACCTCACCCTAAAACTCACCCTATCCCTAAACCTAATATTTAGCCTAACACTAACCCTAACACTAAACCTCACCTTAACACAAACTCTAACTCTAAACCTCACCCTCACCCTAACCCTAACCCTCACCCTCTCCCTCAGTCTATCCCTAAGCTTAAACCTAACCCAAACTCTAACAATCACACTCACCCTAACCCTAACACTCAGCCTTACCCTAAGACTAAGGCTAAGCCTAAACCTAACACTAACCCTCATCCTAACCATAACCCTCACCCTAACCCTAACACGCACACTAACCCTAACCCTAACCCTCACCTTCAACCACACCCTCACCCTAACCCTAACCCTCACCCTCACCCTAAATCAAACCCTAACCCTAAGCGTCACCCAAACCCTAACCCTCACACTCACCCTCAACCTAAACCTAATCCTAAAACTAACGCTATCCCTAACCCTAGCCCTCACACTAAACCTCAACCTATTGCTCACCCTAAACCTTATCCTAACCCTAAACCTCAACCTAACCCTCACCCTAAGCCTAACACTCACCCTAAACCTAATTCTAAGACTCATCCTCATGCTAGGCCTAAGCCTAAGCCTAAGCCTAACCGTAACCCTCACCTAACCTTAACCTGAACACTAAACCTAACTCTAACACTAAATCTCACCCTAACCCTAATCCTAACTCTAAACCTCATCTTAACCCTAACCCTCACCCTCACCCCAGCCCTCACCCTAATCCTAACATTAATCCTCATCATAACCCTCATCTTAACCCTAACCCTAACCCTCACCTTAACCCTATCCCTAACCCTCAACCTAATCCTAAACTTCACTCTGACCATAACCCTGTCCCTAACCATCACCCTAACCCTAAACTTAACCCAAACCCTAACCCTCACCCTAACCCTAACCCCCACCCTTAACCTCACCCTCAGCCTAACCCTAAGCCTAACCCTAAACCTAACCCTAACACACACACTCACCCTTACCCTAACCCTAAATCTAAACATAAACCTACACCAAAACCTCAACCTAACCCTCACAATCACCATAACATTAACACTAAATGAAAGCCTAACCATAACCCTCATCCTAACCCTAACCCTGATCCTAACCCTCACAGTCACGCTAATCCTTACCCTAATCCTAATCCTAACCCTAAGCCTAACCCTCACCATCACCCAAACCCTCACCCTAACCCTAAATCTAACAATAACCCTAACCCAAACCCTCAAAATCAGCCTCACCCTAACCATAACTCTAACCCTAAAAATGACTCTCACCCTAACCCTAACCCTAACTCTAACCCTTAACCTCACCCTAACCCTAACCCTAACCCTAATCATCATCCTCACCCTAGCCCTCACCCTCAACCTAATCCTAAACCTAACCCTCATCCTAACCCTCACCCTAACCCTAAACCTCATCATCACCAAAACCCTTAACCTACCCCTCACCCTAACTCTAAATTTAACCCAAACCCTAACTCTCACCCTAATCCTAACACTAACCCTCACCCTAAGCCTAACCCTCACACTCAGCCTCAGCCTCAGCCTAAGCCTAAGCCTAAGCCTAACACTAACACTAACCCTTACACTCTCCCTAACCCAAACCCTAATCCTAATCCTAACCCTAACCCTCCCCCTCACCTTATCCCTCACCTTAACCCTAACCCTAACACTAACCCGAAACCTAACCCTCACCCTGAGCCTCACCCTAGCCCTAACTCTAACCCTAAATCTCACCCTCACCTTAACCAAAACGCTAAATATCACCCTAACCATAACCATAAACCTCACCCTCAACCTAGCTCTCCCCCTAACCTTAACCCTCATCCTAATCCTCCCCCTAACCCTAACCTTAACTCTCTCCCTAACCCTAACTCTCACCCTCAGCCTCACCCTCAGCCTAAGACTAAGCCTAACCCTAACCCTAACCATCACATTCACCCTAACCCTAACACTAATCCTAAAGCTGACACTAACCCTAACCCTCACCCTCACTCAAACCCTCACCTTAACCCTAACCTAGCATTAACCCTAACCCTAACCCACACCCACAGCCTCACCCTAACCCTAACTCTAACCATTAACGTCACCCTGACCCTAACCCAAACCTAACCCTAAACCCAACCCTAACCCTAAACCTAACCATCACCCTCACCCTAGCCCTCACCCTAGCCGTAATCCTAACCCTAAAACTCATCTTAACCCTTCCCCTATACCTAAGCATAACGCTCACCTTAACCCTAATGTTCACACCCTCAACCTCACCCTCAGCCTAACCCTGAGCCTAACCCTAAACCTACGCCTAACACACACACTAACCCTCAGCCTAAATCTAAGCCAAACCCTAAATATAACCCTAACCCACACACTCACCCTCACCCTAAACCTAATCCTAACCCTAACCCTAACCCTAACCTTCCCCCTAACTCTCACCCTAACACTAAACCTAACACTAACCCTAAACCTAACCCTCAACCTAACCCTCACCCTAACCCTGAGTCTAACCCTAAACCTCAACCTCACACTAACCCTAACTCAAACCCTAACCCAAACCCTAAAACAAACCCTAAACCTAACCCTAACCCTCACCCTCACCGTAACCGTAAATATAAACCTTACCCTAACAATAAACCTAACCCTAACCCAAACAATAACCCTAACTCTAACACTCATCCTAACCATATCCTTCACCCTAACACTCACCCACACCTTAACACTTACCCTCAACCTAACCCTAACCCTAACCCTCACACTCACCCTAAACTTTACCCTAATCCTAATGCTAACCCTAAGCCTAACCCTCACACTCACCCTCACCCTAACCCTAACCCTAACCCTAACCCTCAACCTAACCCTAAACTTCACCCTCACCATATCCCTTACCATAACCCTCAACCTAATTCTAAACTAAACCTGAATCCTAACTCTCAACCTAACCCTAAACCTAAACCTAACCCTCACCACACCCTCAACCTAACCCTACCACTAACCCTAACCCTAACCCTCAACCTAACTCTCACCCTAACCCTAACTCTAACCCTAAACCTCACCTTCACCCTAAACCTAACGCTACCCCTAACCCAAACCCTAAACCTCACCCTAACGATAACCCTAATCCTCACCCTCAACCTCACAGTAACTGTAACCCTAAACCTAAACCTAACAATAACCCTAACCCTAATCCTAACCCTCACCCTAACCATAACCCTCACCCTAACCCAAACCCTCACCCTAACACTTACCCGCACCCAAACACAAACCCTAACCCTAAAGCTAACCCTCACACTAACCCTAACCCTAACGCTAAACCTAAACCTCAACCTAGCCCTCACTCTCACCCTAAGCCTAACACTAACCCTAAGCCTAAACCTCACCCTCCCTCTTCCCATAACCCTATATCTAACCGTAAACCTCACCCTCACCCTAACCCTAACCTTAACCCTAAACACCACCCTAACCCTAACCCTAATCCTCACCCGTACTCTCAACTTCACCATATCTATAACCCTAACCCTAACAGTAACCCTAACCCTAACCCTAACCATCACCTTAAACATAATCCTCACCTCCACCCTCACCCTCAGCCTAAACCTAAGCCTAAGCCAAACCCTCACGCTAACCATCACACTCAACCTCACCCTAAACCTAAAACTAACCTTAACCATATCCCTAAAGCTCAACCTCAACCTCACCCTAAACATAACCCTAACCCTAACCCTAAATCTCAACCTAACTCTAACCCTAAACCTCAACCTCACCCTAACCCTAACCCTCACCCTAAACCTAATCCTAATCCTAACCCTAACCCTAACCCTAACCCTCCCCCTAACTCTCACCCTCACCCTAACCCTAAGATGAAGCCTAACCCTAACCCTCAACCTAACCCTCACCCTAACCCTAACTCTAACCCTAAATCTCACCATCACCCTAACCCTAACTCTATCCCTAAACCAAACCCTAAACCTCACCCTAACCCTAACCCTAACCCTAACATTCACCCTAACCCAACTATAACCTTAACCTCACCCTCACCCTATCCCTAACCCTAACCCAATGCTAAACATCACCCTAAACCTAAACATTACCCTAAACTTACCCTCACCCTAACACTAACAGTAACACTAACACTAACCCTCACACTAACGCTAACCATACCGCAAAACCTAAACCTCACCCTAACCCTAACCCTAACCCTCAACTTCACCCTGGCCCTCACCCTAACCCTAACCCTCACCCTCACACTAAACCTCACACTAACCCTAACACTAATCCTCAATCTAACCCTCACCTGCACCCTAAAATTAAACCGAACCCTCACCCTTACCATAACCCTCACCCTCGGCCTAACCCTCACCTTTTCTCTTACTGTCACTCTCATCCTAACCCTCACCTTAAACCAAACCCTCATCCTAAACCTCAACCTAACCATAACCCTAACCATCACACTAACCCTAACCCTCACCCTCACTATCCATAAATCTCACACTCACACTAGCCCTCACCCTAACCCTAATCCTAACCGTAACCTTCATCCTAACCCTCAACCTAACGATAACCTGAAGCATCACTCTAAACCTAATCCTTATCCCCACCCTCACCCTCAGCCTAACCCTAAGCCAAAGACTAACCCTAATCCTATCCCTCACAGTCACCCTCACCCTAACCCTAATCCTAACCCTCCCCCTAACTCTCACCCTCACCCTAACCCTAAGACTAAGCCTAACCTTAACCCTCAACCTAACCCTCACCCTAACCCTAATTCTAACCCTAAATCTCACCCTCACCCTAACCCTAACTCTAACCCTAAACCAAACCCTAAACCTCACCCTAACCTTAACCCTAACCTTAACGCTAACATTCATCCTAACACTAACTCTAACCCAAAACCTCACCCTCACCCTAACCCTAACACTAAGCCTAATGCTAAACGTCACCCTAAACCTAAACCTTACCCTGACACTTACCCTCACCCTACCACTAACACTAACACTAACCCTCACACTAACGCTAACCATCACCTTAAACCTAAACCTCACCCTAACACTAACGCTAACCCTCAACTTCACCCTGGCCCTCACACTGACCCTAACCCTCACTCTCACACTAAACCTCACACTAACCCTAAAACTAATCCTCAATCTAACCCGCACCCTCACCCTCAGCCTAACCCTCACCGTTACTCTTACTGTCACCCTCATCCTAACCCTCACCTTAATCCAAACCCTCATCCTAAACGTGAACCTAACCATAACCCTATCCATCACAATAACCCTAAACCTCACCCTCACCTTCAGCCTCAGCCTAACCTAAGCCTAGGCCTAAACCTATCCCTTAACCTCACACTCAGCCTAGCCCTCACCCTAACCCTAATCCTAACCCTAACCCTCATCCTAACCCTCAAACTAACGATAACCTGAACCATCACTCTAAACCTAATCCTTATCGCCACCCTCACCCTCAGCCTAAACTTAACCCAAACCCTCACCCTAGCACATACCCTAACCCTAATCCTAACCCTAACACTCACACTAACCCTCACTCTAACCCTAAACCTAACCCTCACCCTTAATTTAACACTCACCCTCACCCTCAGCCTCAGCCTAACCCTAAGGCTAACACTAACCCTAACCCTCACACTCACCTTCACCTTAACCCTAATCCTAACCCTAAACCCAACCCTAAACCTAACACTAACCCTAACCCTAACCCTCAACATATCACTAACCCTAACGCTAACACTCACCCTAGCACATACCCTAATCCTAATCCTAACCCTAACGCTCACCCTAACCCTCCCTCTAAACCTAAACCTAACCCTAACCCTCACTCAAATGCTAACCTTCAACCTAAGGCTACCCCTGACCCTCACACTAACCCTAAACCTCACCCTAACCCTCACACTAACCCTAACTCTAACCCTAAACCTCACACTTGCCCTAACCCTAACACTAACCGTAACCCTAAAATTCACCCGAACCCTAACCCTAAACCTCACACTCACCCTGAACCTCACACTCACCCTAACACTAAACCTCACCCTCACACTAACCCTCACCCTAACCCTAATCCTAACCCTAACCCTCACCATAACCATAATCCTCACCGTAACCCTAACACTCACACTAACCCTAACCCTAAACCTCACCCTCACCCTCACCCTCGCCCTAAGTCTAACCCTCCTCCTTACCCTAAACCAAAACCTAACCTTAACTCTCACCCTAACCCTAAGCCTAACCCTAACCCTAACCCTAATCCTCACACTCACCCTCAACCTAAACCTAATCCTAAAGCTAAACCTAACCCTCACAGTAACCCTCAACTTAGTGCTCACCCTAACCCTAATCCTAACCCTACACCATATCCTAACCCTAACCCTCACCGTCACCCTCACCCTCAGCCTAACACTAACATTAATCCTAATCCTAACTCTAAGCCTAACACTCACCCTTACCCTAAACCTCACTCAAACCTTAAATCTAAAAATAACCCTAACACAAACCCTCACAATCAGCCTCACCCTAAACCTAACTCTAACCCTAAACCTCAATCTCACCCTAAACCTAACCCTAACAATAAACCTCGCCATAACCCTAACCCTAAACCTCAACCTCACCCTAGCCCTCACCCTAACGCTAATACTAACCCTAATCCTCACCCTAACACTAACCCTAACCCTAACCATCACCCTCACAAAACCCTTACCGTACCCCTCACCCTAACCCTAAACTTAACACTAACCCTAACTCTCACCCTAACCCTATCCCTAACACTCACCCTAAGCCTAACCCTCACTCTCAGCCTCAGCCTAAGCCTAAGCCTAACCCTAACACTAAACCTCACACTCACCCTAACTCTAACCCTAATCCTAATACTAACCCTAAGCCTAACCCTCACCCTCACCCTATCACTCATCTTAACCCTAACCCTAACACTAACCCTAAACCTAACCCTCACCCTCAGCCTCACCCTAACCCTAACTCTAACCCTAAATCTCACCCTCACTCTAACCCTAACCCTAAAACTCACCCTAATCATCACCATAAACCTCACCCTCACCCTAGCCCTCCCCCTAACACTAATCCTAACCCTAACCCTCATCCTAACCCTCCCTCTAATCCGAACCTTAACCCTCAACCTAACCCTAACCCTCACCCTCACCCTAACCCTAAACTTCACACTCACCCTCACCCTCAGCCTAAGCCTAAGCCTAACCCTAACCCTACCCCTCACACTCACCCTAACACTAACCCTAATCCTAATGCTGAACCTAACCCTAATCCTCACCCTCACCCTAACCCTCACCTTAAACCTAACCCTAACATTAAACCTAAACCTAACCCACACCCTCAGCCTCACAATAACCCTAACTCTAAACCTAAAGGTCACCCTGACCCTAACCTTAAACCTAACCCTAAACCTAACCCTAACCCTAAACCTAAACCTCAACATCACCCTAGCCCTCACCTTAACCCTAATCCTAACCATAAACCTCATCCTAACCCTCCCTCTAAACTTAAGCATAACCCTCAATTTAACCCTAGCGTTCTCACCCTCAACCTCACCCTCAGCATAACCCTAAACCTAACCCTAAATCTAACCCTAACACACACACTCACCCTCAGCCTAACCCTAACCCTATCCCTCCCCCTAAATCTCACCCTAACCGTAACCCTAACACTAACCCTAACCGTAACCCTCAACCTAACCCTCAACCTAACTTTGACTCTAACCCTAAACCTCACCCTAACCCTAACAATAACTCTAACCCTAACCCAAACCCTAAACCTGACCTTAACCATAAACCAAACCCTCACCCTCACCTTAACCATAAATATAAAACTTACCCTAACAATAACACTAACCGTAACCCTAACAATAACCCTAACCCTAACCCTAACGCTCATCATAACAATATCCATCACCCTGACCCTAACCCTCACCCTAACACTGACGCCCTCCTAACCCTAAGCCTAACCCTCACCCTCATTGTAACACTAACCCTAACCCTAATTCCAACACTAACCCTAACCCTAACCCTCACCCTCACCCTCACCCTAACCCTAACAATAACCCTAAGCCTAACACTAACCCTCACACTAACCCTCACCCTAACACTAACCCTAACCCTCACACTCACCCTCACCCTAACCTTAACCCTAACCATAACCCTAACCATCAACCTAACCCTAACCCTAACCCTAACTCTACCCCTAAAACTCACCCTCACACTAAACCTAACTCTAACCCTAACCCAAAGTCTAAACCTCACCCTAAACCTAAACCTAACCCTCACCCTCACCCTCAGCGTAACTGTAACCCTAAACCTAACCCTAACAATAACCCTAACCCTAATCCTAACCCTCACCCTAACCATAACACTCACCCTAACCCAAACCCTCAACCTAACACTTACAATCACCCTAACACTAACCCTAACCCAAAAGCGAACACTCACATTAACCCTAACCCTAAACCTAAACCTAAAACTCAAACTAACCCTGACCCTCACCCTAACCCTAACACTAACCCTAGCCCTAAACCTCACCCTCCCTCTCCCCCTAAACCTATATCTAACAATAAACCTCACCCTCACCCTAACCGTAACCTTAACCCTAAACACCACCCTAACCCTAAACCTAATCCTCACCCGCAACATCAACTTCAACATAATTGTAACCCTAACCCTAACAATAACACTAACCCTAAACCTAACAATCACCCTAAATCTAATCCTCAACTCTAACCTCACCATCAGCCTAACCCTAAGCCTAAGCCTAACCCTCACCCTAACCCTCACAGTCACCCTCAACCAAACCCTAATCCTAACCCTAAACCTATCTCTAAACCTCAAACTAACCCTCACCATCACCCTAACCCTAACACTAACCCTAACCCTAAACCTCACCCTAACCCTCCCCCTAACCCTAATTCTAACCCTAAACCTCACCCTCACCCTAACCCTGACCCTAACCTTAAACCTCACCCTAAACCTCACCCTAATCCTAACCCTCACCCTTACCCACCATCTCACCGTAACTCTAACCCTAACCCTAATACTAACACTAACTCTAACATTAACACTAACACTAACCCTCACCCTAAACCTTACCATAATCCTAAACCTAACCCTAACCCTCACCCTCACCGTAACACTAACCCTAACCCTCACCCTAACCCTAAACCCAACCCTAATCCAAAACCTCACCATAATGCTAACCCTAAACCTCACCCTCACCCTTGCCCTCATCCTAACCCTAATCCTAACCCTAAACCTCATCCTAACCCTAACCCTAAAAATAACCCTAACCCTCAACCTAACCCTAACTCTAACCCTCAAGCTAACCCTAACCCTCACCCTCACCCTCACCTCAGCCTAACATTAAACCTAAGCTTACACTAACCCTCACAATCACCCTCACCTTAACCCTAATCCTAACACTAACACTCACCCTAACCCTCACCCTAACCCTCCCACTAACCCTAACCCTAAACCTAAACCTCACCCTCTCCCTAACCCTAACTCTAAACCTGACCATATACCTAAACCTCACCCTAACCCTAACCCTAACCGTCACCCTCACCGTAACAGTAACCCTAACCCTAACAATAACCCTAACCCTAACCCTAACAGTAACCCTAAACATAACCCTCACCCTAATGCTAAACCTCACCCTAAAACTCACCCTAATACTAACACGAACCTTCACACTAACCCTAACCATCACCTTAACCCTAAACCTCAACCTAACCCTATACCTAAACCTCAACCTCACCCTAGCCCTCACACTAACCCTAAACCTCATCCTCACCCTAAACCTCACACTAACCCTAACACTAATACTCAATCTAACCCTCACCCACAGCCTAACCCTAACACTAATCCTCATCCTAACCCTCAACCTAAGCCTAAACCTCACCTTTATCCATAATGTCACCCTTACCCTAACCCTCACCCTAACCCTAACCCACATTCTAACCCTCACCCTAACCGTAAACCTAACCATCACACTAACCCTAACCCTCATCCTCACCCTAGCCCTCACCCTAACCCTAATCCTAACCCTAACCCTCACCCTAACCCTAATCCTAACCCTAAACCTCATCCTAACACTCACCCAAACCCTAACCCTAACCTCACCCTTATGCTCGGCCTAAGCCTAAGCCTAAGCCTAACCATACACCTTACCCTCACCCTAACCCGAACCCTAACACTAACCCTAACTCTAAACATAAACCTCACTCTCACCCTAACCCTAACTCTAACCCTAAACCTAAACTTAAACCTCATCCTAATCCTAATCCTAACCTTTAACCTCACCCTCAATGTAACCCTCACACTAACACTTACCCTCAACTTAACCCAAACCCTAACACTAACACTGATCCTCACACTAACCTTAACCATCACCCTAACCCTAAAGCTAAACCTAACCTTAACCCTACCCCTCACCCTAGCCCTCATCCTAACCCTAACCCTCATCCTCCCCTTAAAACTCACCCTAACCTGAACACTAATCCTCAATCTAACCCTCACCATCACTCTACCAATACCCTTAAGCTCACCCTAATGCTAACCCTCACCCTTACAGTCACCCTCACGCTCAGCCTAACCCTCACGTTTACCCTTACTGTCACCCCCACCCTAACCCTCACCCTAACCCTAAACCTCATCCTCATGCTCGGCCTAAGCCTAAGCCTAATCCTAAGCCTAACTGTAAACCTGACCCTCGCCCTAACCCTAACCGTAACACTAACACTAACTCCAAACCTCAAACTCACCCTCACCCTCACCCTCAGCCTAAACCTAATGCTCAACCTAACCTTAACACTAACCCTCACACTCACCCTAACACTCATCCTAACCCTAACCCTAACACTAACCCTAACCCTAATCCACACCCTCAGCCTCAACCTAACCCTAATTCTAACCCAAAACCTCAACCTCACCCTAAACCTAATGCTAAACCTAACCCTAACCCGAAACCTAAACCTCACCCTAACCCTAACCCTCACACTCACACTCAACGTAACCGTAGCCCTAACCTTAACACTATCCATAACACTCACCCTAAACCTAACCCTCAACCTAACACTTAACCTCACCCTAACACAAACCCTAACCCTAACATTAACCCTCACACTAACCCTAACTCTCACCCTAACCCTAAGCCTCACCCTAATCCTAAACCTAACAATAAACCTCACCCGCACCCTCATCCTAACCCTCACTTGCACCCTAACTCTAACCCTAAACCTCACTACCACCCTCACCCTAACTCTAACACTAACCCTAACCCTAAACCTCATTCTAACCCTAACCCTCACCCTCACCCTCACCGTAACCCTAACTCTAAACTTAACAATCACCCTAAACCTAACCTTAACCCTCACCCTAACCATAACCCTCACCCTTACCCTAAGCCTCACCCTAACCCTTACCCTCACCCTAACATTAACTCTAACTCTAACACTAACCCTCACAGTAACCCTAACTCTCACCCTAACCCTAAACCTCACCTTAACCCTAACCCTAACCCTCAGCCTCACCCTAGCCCTCACCCTAACCCTAATTCTAACCCTAACCCTCAACCTTATCCTAACACTCATCCTCAACCAAAACCTCACACAAACCCCAACACTGATCCTCAATCTAACCCTCACCCTCACCCTAAACCTCACCCTAACCCTTACCCTAACCCTCACCCTAATCCTAACTCTCACCCTTAAGGGAACACGCACCCTCAGCCTAACCCTCACCTTTATTCTTACCGTCACACTCATCCTAACCCTCACCCTAACCCTAACACTCATCCTAACACTCATTCGAACCCTAACCCTATCCATCACCCTAACACAAGCCCTCAACTTCACCCTCAACCTAAGCCTAATCCTAAGCCTAAGCCTAAGCCTAAACCTAACACTCACCCTCACCATCGCCCTAACCCTAAACCTAATCCTAACGCTAAGCCTCATCTTAACCCTCACCCTAACCCTAACCCTCACCCTAAACCTCACCCTAACACTAACCCTAACTCCAACCCTAAACCTCACCCTCACCCTAACCCTAACTCTAAGCCTAACCCTAAACCTAAACCTCATTCTAACCCAAACCTAACCCTCAGACTTACCCTCACCGTAACCCTAACCCTAACCCTAACCCTAACAATAAACCTAACAATAACCCTGAACCTCACCCTAATCATAACCCTCACCCTAACAATAACCCTCACCCGAACACTAACCCTAACCCTAACACTAACCCTCACACTAACCCTAACCATCATCCTAACCCTAAACCTCACCCTAACACTAACGCTAACCCTAACACGAACACTAAACCTCACCCTAATCCTAACCCTCACACTCAAACTCAACGTAACCGTAACCCTAACCTTAACACTATCCATAACACTCACCCTAAACCTAACCCTCAACCGAACACTTAACCTCACCCTAACACTAACCTTAACCCTAAAACTAATCCTCACACTAACCCTAACTCTCATCCTAATCCTAAACCTCATCCTAACCCTAAACCTAACCCTAAACCTTACCCTCACTCTAGCCCTCACCCTAACCCTAATTCTAACCTACACCGTCACCCTAAACCTAATCCTCATCCTCACGCTAAACCTCACACTAACCCTAAACCTAATCCTCAATCTAACCCAACCGTAACCTTAACCCGAACCCTTACACTAAGCCTAACCCTAACCCTAAGCCTCACACTTATCTTAACCCTCACCCTTAGCCTAACCCTCACCTTTACACTTACTTTCACCCTCAACCTAACCCTCACCCTAAATCTAATGCTCATCCTAACCCTCAACCTAACCCTAACCCTAACCATCACCCTAACCCTAATCCTCACCCCCATCCTCACCCTCAGCATAAGCCTAACCCAAACCCTAACCCTCACACTCACCCTCACCCTAACCTTAATCCTAACTCTAACCTTAACCCTAACACTAAGCCTAAATCTAAACATAAACCTCACTCTCACCCTAACCCTAACTCTAAGCCTAAACCTAAACTTAAACCTCATCCTAATCCTAATCCTAACCTTCACCCTCACCCTCACCGTAACCCTCACCCTAACCCTAACCTTCACCCTAACACTTACCCTCACCCTAACACAAACCCTAACACTAACACTGACCCTCACACTAACCCTAACCATCACCCTAACCCTAAAGCTAACCCTAAACTTAAACCTAGCCCTCACCCTAGCCCTCAACCTAACCCTAACACTCATCCTCCCCCTAAACCTCACCCTAACCCTAACACTAATCTTCAATGTAACCTTCACCCTCACTCTACCCCTAACCCTAAACCTCACCCTAATGCTAACCCTCACCCTTACAGTAACCCTCACCGTCAGCCTAACCCTCACGTTTACCCTTATCGTCACCCACACCCTAACCCTCACCCTAACCCTAAACCTCACCCTCATGCTCGGCCTAAGCCTAAGCCCAATCCTAAGCCTAACCGTAAACCTGACCCTCACGCTAACCCTAACCCTAACACTAACACTAACTCTAAAACTCAAGCTCACCCTCACCCTCACCAACAGCCTAAACCTAAGGCTAAACCTAACCTTAACACTAACCTTCACACTCACCCTAACACTCACCCTAACCCTAACCCTAACACTAACCCTAACCCTAATCCTCACGCTCAGCCTCACCCTAACCCTAATTCTAACCCAAAACCTCAACCTCACCCTAACGCTAACGCTAAAGCTAACCCTAACCTGAACCCTAAACCTAACCCTAACCCTAACCCTCCCCCTAACTCTCACCTTAAACCTAACAATAACACTAACCCTAACTCTAACCCTAACCCTAACACTAAACCTCACCCTAACCCTAACCCTCACCCTAACCCTAAACCTCACCCTCACCCTCATGCTCAGCCTAACCTTAAGCCTAACACTAACCCTAACACTAACCCTCACACTAATCCTAACCCTAACCCTAATTTTAATCCTAAACCTAACCCTATCCCTCACCCTCACCCTAACTCTCACCCTAAACCTAAACCTAACCCTAACACTAACCCTAACCCAAACCCTCACCTTCAACGTCACCCTCAGCCTAACCCTAAACCTAACCCTAACACGCACAGTCAACCTTACCCTAACCCTAATCCTAACCCTAACACTAACCCTAACCCTAACCCTCCCCCTAACTCTCACCCTCACCCTAACCCTAACTCTAAGCCTAACCCTAACCCTCACCCTAACCCTAACCCTAACCCTAAATCTCACCCTCACCCTAACCCTAACTCTAACCCTAAACCAAACCCTAAACCCGACCCTAACCCTAACACTAACCCTAACCCTAACATTCACCCTAACCGTAACTCTAACCCTAAACCTCACCCACACCCTAACCCTAACCCTAAGCCTAATGCTAAACCTTACCCTAAACCTAAAACTTACCCTAAAACTTACCCTCACCCTAACCCTAACCCTCACCCTAACCCTAAACCTCACCCTCACCCTCATGCTCAGCCTAACCTTAAGCCTAACACTAACCCTAACACTAACCCTCACACTAATCCTAACCCTAACCCTAATTTTAATCCTAAACCTAACCCTATCCCTCACCCTCACCCTAACTCTCACCCTAACGATAAACCTAAGCCTCACCGTAACCCTAACACTCACCCTCACACTTACCCTCTCACTAACCCTAATCCTAATCCTAACCCTAACTCTAACACACACTCACCTTCACCCTAACCCTAACCCTAACCCTAACACTAACCCTAACCCTAACCCTCACCCTAACCCTCACCCTTCCCCTATCACTAACCCTAAACCTCAAACTCACACCGACCTTAACCTTAAACCTAACCTTAAACCTCACCCTAAACCTAACACTAAACCTCAACCTCACCCTAGCCCTCAACATAACCCTAATCCTAAACCAAACACTCATCTTAACCCTAATCCTAACCCTAAACCTAACCCTAACCCTAACACTAATCCTAACTCTAACCCTAACCCTAACACTAACCCTAACTCTAAACATAAAACTCACTCTCACCCTAACCCTAACTCTAACCCTAAACATAAACCTAAACCTCATCCTAATCCTAATCCTAACCTTCACCCTCACCCTCACCGTAACCCTCAACCTAACCCTCACCCTCACCCTAACACTTACCCTCACCCTCACACAAACCCTAACACTAACACTGACCCTCACACTAACCCTAACCATCACCCTAACCCTAAAGCTAACCCTAAACTTAAACCTAGCCCTCACCCTAGCCCTCACCATAACCCTAACCCTCATCCTCCCCCTAAACCTCACCCTAACCCTAATACTAATCTTCAATGTAACCCTCACCCTCACTCTACCCCTAACCATAAACCTCACCCTAATGGTAACCCTCACCCTTACAGTAACCCTCACCGTCAGCCTAACCCTCAAGTTTACCCTTACCGACAACCCCACCCTAACCCTCACCCTAACCCTAAACCTCACCCTCATGCTTGGCCTAAGCCTCAGCCTAATCCTAAGCCTAACCATCAACCTGACCCTCACACTAACCCTAACCCTAACCCTAACACTAACTCTAAAACTCAACCTCACCCTCACCCTCACACTCAGCCTAAACCTAAGGCTAAACCTAACCTTAACACTAACCCTTTACACTCACCGTAACACTCACCTAACCCTAACCCTAACCCTAACCCTAACCCTAAACCTCACCTTCATGCTCGGCCTAAGCCTAAGCCTAATCCTAAGCCTAAATGTAATCCTGACCCTCACCCTCAGCCTCAACCTAACCCTAATTCTAACCCAAAATCTCAACCTCACCCTAACCCTAACGCTTAACCTAACCCTAACCCGAACCCTAAACCTAACCCTAACCCTAACCCTAACCCTCACCCTAACCCTCACCTTAAACCTAAACCTAACTCTAACACTAACCCTAACCCTAACCCTCACCTTCAACCACACCCTCAGCCTAACCCTAAGCCTAACCTTAACCCTAACCCTAATCATAACCCTCACCCTCAGCCTCACCATCACCGCAAACTTAACCCTAACCATAACACTAACAATAACCCTAACCCTAACCCTAACCCTAATCCTCACCGCCACCCTCCCCCTCAGCTTAACCCTAAACCTAACCCTAACCCTAACCCTAACCTTAACCCTCACTGTAACCCTAACCCTAACCCTAAACCTAACCTCACCCTATACCTAACCCTAACCCACACACTCACCCTCACCCTAACCCTAATCCTAAATGTCAACCTATACCTTACCCTAACCCTCACCCTAAGCCTCACCCTAGCCCTCACCCTAACCCTAATCCTAACCCTAATCATCATCCTTAACCTCACCCTAACCCTAAACCTAACCCTCACCCTCACCCTGACCCTGACCCTAACCCTCACCCTCAAGCTCGGCTTAAGCCTAAGCCTAAGCCTAAGCCAAGTCCTAACCCTAAACTTCACCCTAACCCTAACCCTAACACTAAGCCTAACTCTAACCCTAAACCTCACTCTCACCCTAACCCTAACTCTAACACTAAACCTAAATCTAACAGTATCCCTAACCCTAACCCTAACCCTCATCCTTACCATAAGCCTCAACCTAACATTTACCCTCAACCTAACACTCACCCTAACCCTAACACTAACCCTAACCATCACCCTAAACCTAACTCTAACCCTCATCCGAACAGTAACCCTCACCTTCAACATCACCCTCAGCCTAACCCTAAGCCTAACCCTAACCCTAAACCTAACAAAAACCATAACCCTAATCCTAACCCGCACACTAACCATAACCCTCACCCTAACACTAACCATAACCCTAACACTAACCCTCCAACTAACCATAACCCTAACCCAAAACCTCAACCTAATCCTCACCCTCACCCTAACCCTAACACTAACCCCCCCAAACCAATATCTCACCCTCACCCAAACCCTTACCCTAACCCTTACCGTAAACCCCACACTAACCCTAACCCTAACCCTCACCCACACCCTCCCCATCACCGGAACTCTAATCCTAACCCTAACAATACCACTAAGCCTAACCCGAACCATCACCCTAACCCTAATCCTCACCCCCACACTCAACCTCATCCTTACCCTAAGCCTAAGCCTATCCCTCATCCTAACCCACATACTCATCCTCACCCTAACCCTAATCCTAAACCTAACCCTATCCCTAAACCTCAACCTAACCCTCACCCTCACCCTAACCCTAACACTAACTCTAACCCTAAATCTCACCCTTATCCTCCCCCTAACCCTAAACCTCCCCTCCCCCTCAACCTCATCGGAACGCTAACCCTAACCCTAACAATATCACTAACCATAACCCTAACCCTAAACATAAACCTCACCCTCAGCTTCAACTTCACAGCAAACTTAACCCTAACCATAACACGAACAATAAACCTAACCCTAACCCTAACCCTATTCTGCACCCCCACCATCACCCTCACCCTCAGCCTAAGCCTAACCCTAACTCTAATCATCACCATAATCCTAACCCTAACCCTCAACCTAACCCTAATCCTTAGCCTCACCCTCACCCTCAATGAAACCCTAAGCTTAACCCTAACACTAAACCTCACACTCACCCTCACCCTAACCCTAATCCTAAACCTAACACTATCCATAAGGCTAACCCTCACCCTAAACCTCACCCTAACCCTCACCCTAACTCTTACCTTCACCCTAACACTAACCCTAACCCTACACTAACCATAAACTTCACCCTCACCCTATCCCTCACCCTAACCCTAAATCTACCCCTAAACCTCACCCTCACCTAACCCTAACTCTAACCCTAACCCTAACACTAAACCTCACCCTAACCCTAAACCTAACCATCACCCTCACTCTCACCGTAACCTTAAACCTAACCCTAACTCTAACAATTACATTAACCCTAACCCTAACCCTCACCCTAACCGTAACCCTCACCCTAACCGTAATCCTCACCCTAGAACTTACACTCACACTAACACTAACCCTAACCCTAACACTAAGCCTCAAACTAACCCTAACATTCACCCTACTCCTAAACCTCACCCTAACCCTAACCCTCACCCTCACCCTAGCCCTCACCCTAAACCTAATTCTAACCCTCACCCTCAACCTAAACCAGACCCTCATGCTCACCCTAAACCTCACACTAACCCTAACCCTAATACTCAATCTAACCCTCACCCTAACCCTAACCCTAACCCTTACCCTAACCCTAAACCTAATCCTAACCCTCAGCCTTATCTTAACCCTAACCCTCAGCTTAAAGTTCACTTTTACCCTTACCATCATCCTCACCCTTACGCTCACCCTAACACTAAAACTCATCCTAACCCTCACCCTAAACTTAAACCTAAACATAACCCTAACCCTAAACCTCACCCTCAATCGCACACTCAGCCTAAACCTAAGCCTAATCCTAAGCCTTACCCTAAACCTCACCATCACACTAGCCCTCATCCTAACCCTAATCCTAACCATCACACTAACCCTAATCCTCACCCCACCCTCACCCTCAGCCTAACCCTAAGCCTAAGCCCCACCCTAACCCTAACCCTCATGTCACCGTAAACCTAACTCTCATCCTAACCCTCACGCTATCCCTAACCCTAACTCTAAACCTCACCCTAACCCTAACCCTAACCCTCACCCTCACCCTAGCCCTCACCTTAACTCTAATCCTAACGCTAATCCCCATCTTAACCATCACCCTAAACCTAACCCTAACCCTCACCATAACCCTATGCCTAACCCTCAACCTAACCCTAACACTCACTCTAACCCTAACCCTAACTCTCGCCCTAACCCTAACTCTCACACTCACCCTCACCCTCAGCCTAACACAAAGCCTAACCCTAAACCTAACCCAAACCCTCAGACTTACCTGAAACCTTATCCTAATCCTAATCCTAACCCTAAGCCTTACCCTAAGCCTAACCCTAACCCTCATCCTAACCCTAAATCTAAAACTAACCCTAACCCTAATCCTCACCTTCAGCCTCACCCAAACACTAACTCTAACCCTAAACCTCACCCTCACCCTAACCCTAACCCTTACGGTAACCCTAAACCTCACCCTAACCCTGACCCTAAACCTCACACACACAATAGCCCTCACTCTAACCCTAATCCTAAAACTAACCCTCATCCTAACTCTCACGTTAACCCTAATGCTAACCCTCACCCTCACCCTCACGCTAAACATAACCTTCAACCTAACCCTAACCCTCACCCTTACCATAACCTTTACCCTAACCCTCACCCTAACCCTAAACTTAACCCGAAGCCTAACCCTCACCCTAACCCTAACCCTCATCCTCAACCTCACCCTGAGCCTAAAACTAAGCCTAACCCTAAACCTAACCCTAACACACACACTCACCTTCACCCTAACCCTAATCGAAACCTAACCCTAACCCTAAACCTCCCCCTGACTCTCAACATAAACTTAATCCTAACATTAACCATAACCCTAACCCTCAACCTACCATTCACCCTAAACCTAACTCTAACCCAAAACCTAAACCTCACCCTAACCCTAAATATAACCTTCACACTAACCCAAACCCTCACCCTAACACTTACCCTGACCCTAATACTAATCCTCACCCTAACACTAACCCTATACCTAACCCTCTCCTGAACCATATATCTAAACCTAAACCTCACCCTCAAACTAACACTAACCCTAACCCTAACCCTAAACCCCACACAAACCGTAACCCTAACCCTCACCGGCACCCTCACCCTCACAGGAACTCTAAACCTAACCCTAACAATAACACTAACACTAACCCGAACCATCACCCTTACCCTAATCCTCACCCCCACCCTCACCCTCATCCTAACCCTAAACCTAAGCCTAACCTTCAACCTAACACTTACACTCACCCTAACCCTAACCCTAACACTCACCCTAAACCTCACCCTAAACCTCACCCTTACCCTAACCCTCACCCTCACCTCAACCTCACCGTAACTCTAACCCTAAACCTAACATTACGACTAAACCTAACACTAAACCTAACCCAACCATAACCCTCACCCTCAGCCTCACCCTCACCGCAAATTAACCCTAACCATAACACTAACAATAACCCTAAACCTAACCCTAACCGAAACCTAATCCTCACCCCCACCCTCACCCTCAGCCTGACCCTAAGCTTAACCCTACCCCTAAGCCGAACCCTCACTGCAACCCTAACCCTAACCCTCACCCTCACCCTAACCCTAACCCTCACACTCACCTTCACCCTAACCCTAATCCTAAACATAACCCTATACCTTACCCTAACCCTCACCCTAAGCCTCATCCTAGCCCTCACTCTAACCCTAATCCTAACCATAAACCTCATCCTAACCCTCACCCTAACCCTAAGATTAACACTCACACTAACCCTAACCATCACCCAAACCCTAAACCTTACCCTAAACCTAACCCTAAACCTCACCCTCACCCTAGCCCTCACCCTAACCCTAACAATCATCCTCAACCTAAACCTCACACTAACATTAACACTAATCCTCAATCTAACCCTCATCCTCACCCTACCTCTAACCCTAACTCTCACCCTAACCCTAACCCTCACCCTTAGGATAACCCCCACCCTCAGCCTAACCCTCACGTTTACCCGTACCGTCACCCCCACACTAACCCTCACCCTAACACTAACCCTCACCCTAACCCTCACCCTAACCCTGACTCTACCCCTAAACTTCACCCTCACCTTAACCCTAACTCTAACCCTAACCCTAACACTAAATCTCACCATAATCCTAATGCTAACCCTCACCGCACCCTCACTGTAACTGTAACCCTAACCCTAACTGTAACAATAAACTTAACCCTAAGCCTAACCCTCACTGTAACCCTAAGCCTAACACTAACACTAACACTAACCCTAAACCTAAACCTAACCCTAATCCTCAGCCCATCCTCACCCTAACCAAACCCTAACCCTAACCTTCACCCTAACCCTAAGCCTCACCCTAACCCTAATTCTAACCTGCATATTCACTCTCACCCTAAACCTAATCCTAAACCTAACACTATCCCTAATCCTAACCCTCACCCTAACCCTCAGCCTAACCCTGATCCTAACCCTAAACCTCATCCTAATCCTCACTCTAACCCTAACCTTAACCCTCACCCTAACCCTAACCCTATCCCTCATCCACATGCTGGGCCTAACTAAACCAAAACCAAAGCCTAAGCCTAACCCTAAACCTAACTCTCACCCTAACCCTAACCCTAACACTAACCCTAACTCTAACCCCAAACCTCACCCTCACACTAACCCTAACTCTAAACCTAAACCTCATCCTAACCTTAACCCTAACAATAACCGTAACCCTAACCTTAACATAACCCTAACCCTAACACTAACACTAAAACTAACCCTAACCCTAACCCTGACCCTAACCATAACCCTCAAACTAACCCTAACCTCACCCTAACACTAACCCTAATCCTCACCCTCACCCTAGCCCTCACCCTAACCCTAACCCTCATCCTCACCCTAAACCTCACACTAACACTAACACTAATCCTCAATCTAACCCTCACCCTGACACTCACCCTAACCCTAACGCCCACCCATAACCGAACCCTCACCCTACTGTAACCCTCACCCTAGGCCTAACCCTCAACTTTACCCTTACCGTCACCCCCAGCTTAACCCTCACCCTAACCCTAACCCTCAACCTAACCCTCACCCAAATCCTAACTCTACCCCTAAATCTCACCCTCACCCTTACCCTATCTCTAACCCTAAGCCTAACACTAAAAACTTCACCCTCACCCTAACCCTAACCCTAACCCTAAACCTCACCCTAACCCTAACACTAACCCTAGCCCTAAACCTCAGCCTAACCCTCCCCCTAACCCTAAGTCTAACCCTTAACCTCACCCTCACCCTAACCCTAACCCTAACCCTAAACCTCACCCTAAAACTCACTGTAACCCTATCCCTCACACTCACCCTCAACCTCACTGTAACTCTAACCCTATACCTAACAATAACCCTAACTCTAACCCAAACCCTAACCCTAACCATAATCGTCACCCTCAGCCTCACCCTCACACCAAACTTAACCCTAACCATAACACTAACAATAACCCTAACACTAACCCTAACCCTAATCCTCACCCCCACCATCACCATGAGCCTAACCCTAAGCCTCACCCTAACCCTAACCTTAACCTTAAACCTAACCATAAACCTCACCATCAGCCACATCCTCACAACAAACTTAACCCTAACCATAACACTAACAATAACACTAACCCTAAATCTAACCCGAATCCTCACCCCCACTGTCAACCTCAGCCTAACCTGAAGCCTTATCCTAACCCTAACCCTAACCCTAAACCTCACCTTAACCCTAACCATAAACCTAAACCTAACCCTAAATCTAACCCTAACCCTAAACCTAACCATAATCCTCAGCCTCACCCTCACCCTAACCAAAACCCTAAACCTAACCCTCACCCTAAACCTAATCCTAAACCTAACCTTATCCCTAACCCTAACGCCCACCATAACCCTCACCCTAGCCCTCACCCTAACCCTAATCCTAACCCTAAACATCATTGTAACCCTCACCCTAACCCTAACCCTCACCCTCATGCTCGGCCTAAGCCTAAGCCGAACCCTAACCCTAACCATCACCCTAACGCTAACCCTAACACTAACCCAAAATCTAACCCTAAACCTTACTCTCACCCTAACCCTAACTCTAAACCTAAACCTCATCCTAACCCTTACCCTAATCCTACCCTTCACCCGCACCTTAATCATAACCATAACCTGAACCCTAACCCTAACAATAACCCTAATCCTAACCCTAACCCTAACCCAAAACCTCACCCTCAACTTAACCTTAACCCTCAACCAAACCCTCACACTAAACCTAACACTAACCCTAAAGCTCACCCTAACACAAACCCTAACCCTCAACCTCAACCTAGCCCTCACCCTAACCATAATGGTAACCCTAATTCTCCTCTTAACCCTCACCCTAAACCTAACACTAACCCACCCCCTAACCCTAACACTAACCCTCACCCTCAACCTAACCCTAACCCTCATGCTCACCGTAACCCTAACCCTAACCCTCACCCTAATCTTAAACTTAACCAGAACCCTAACTCTCACCCTTACCCTAACCCTAAACCTCACCCTAACCCAAACCCTCAACCTCAACCTCACCCTCAAACTAACCCTAACCCTAACCCTAATCCTAACCTTCACACTCACCCTAACCTTTACCCTAATAATAATCATAAGGGTAAGTGTAACCCTCACCCTCACCCTAGCCCTCAACCTATCCCTAAATCTAACACTAACCCTAACCCTAACCCTCAAAATCAGCCTCACCCTAACCTTAACTCTAACCCTAACCCTAACCCTAAACCTCACCCCAACCCTAACCCTAAACCTCACCCTCACTCTAGCCCTCACCCTAACCCTACTTCTAACTCTAAACCTCACCCTAACCCTAAAATTACCCCTAACCCTCACCCTCACCTTCACCCTCTGCCTAATATTAAACCTAACCCTAACACCAACCCTATTGCTAACACTAAGACTAACCCTCACCCTTACCCTCACCCTAAACCTAACCCTCACCCTCACCATAGCCCATAACCAAACCCTAAGCCTAAGCCTAAACTTCACGCTAACCCTCACAATAACGCTAACCTCAACACTCACCTTAAACATAAACCTCACCCTCACCCTTACTCTAATCCTAACCCTAACCCTAACCCTAACCCTCCCCTGAACTCTCACCCTAACCTTAACCTTAACACGAACACTAACCCTAACCCTCAACCTAACCCTCACCCTAACCCTAACTCTAACCTAAACCTCACCCTCACCCTAAACTTAACTCTAACACTAAGCCAAACCCTAAACCTCACCCCAACCCTAACCCTAACCCTCAACCTCACCCTCACCATAACCGTAACCCTAAACCTAACCCTAAGAATAACCTTAACCCTATTCCTAACCCTCATCCTAACACTTACCCTCACCCTAACACTAACCCTAACCAACACAATAACCCTCCCCTTAACCCTATATCTAACCCTCAACCTCACACTCACCCTAACCCTAACCCTAAACCGCACACTAACCCTGACCCTAACCCTCACTCTCATGCTCAGCCTAAGCCTAAGCCTAAGCCTAAGTCTAACACTAACCCTAAAACTCACCCTAACCCCAACAATAACACTAAACCTAACTCCAACCCTAAACCTCACCCTCACCCTAACCCTTACACTAACCCTAACACTAAACCTAAACCTCATCCTAAAACTAACCCTCACTCTTACCCTCACCGTAACCGTAACCCTATCCCTAACCCTAAAAATAACCCGAACCGGAACCCTAACCCTCATCCTAACCATAACCTTTACCCTAAACTTAACCCTCACCCTAACACTTACCCTCATCCTAACACTAACCCCCCCCCTAACACTAACCCTCACACTAACCCTAAGCATAACCCTAACCCTAAACCTCACCCTAATCCTAACCCTCACCCTCAACCTAGCCCACAACCTAACCCTAACCCTCATCCTCACCCTAAAGCTCACACTAACCCTAACACTAATCCTCAATCTAACCCTCACCCTCACCCTAACCCTCACACTCACCCTCACCGTGAACCTAATCCTAAACATAAACCAAAACCTAACATTAAACCTCAAACTAACACTCACCCTAACCCTAACCCTAATACTAACCCTAAGTCTAACGCTCACCCTAACCCTCCCCCTAACCCTAACTCTATCCCTAAACCTCACCCTAAACCTAACAATAACCGTAACCCTAACTCTAACCCTTACCCTAACCATAACACTCACCCTAACCATAACCCTCACCCTATCACACTCACCCTTATCTTAACCCTCAGCCTCAGCCTAAACCTCACCTTTAGGCTTACCATCACACTCACCCGAACCCTCACCCTAACCCTCACCCTAACCCTTCCCATAAACCCCACCCTAACCCTAACCCTAACTGTGACCCGCACCCCCACCCTCACGGTAACTCTAACCCTAACACAAACCATCACCATAACCCTAACCCTAACCCTCACCCTCATGCTCGGACTAAGCCTAAGCCTAACCCTAACCCTCACCCTAGCCCTAACCCTAACACTAACCCTAACTCTATCCCTAAACCTCACTCTCACCCTAACACTAATTCTAACCCTAACCCTAACCCTAAACCTCATCCTTAACATAACCCTAACACTCACCCTCACCCTCAGCCTAAACTTAAGCCGAACATTAACCCTAACCCTAACCCTCACACTCACCCTCACCCTAAACCTAACTCTAACCCTAAACCTCACCCTGAACCTAATCCTAAACCTAACACTAAACCTCACCCTAAACCTAAACCTAACCCTCACCCTAAACCTAACCCTCACTCTCACCCTCACCCTCAGCCTAACCCTAAGCATAATCCTAACCCTAACCCTAACCCTCACAGTCACCCCCACCCTAACCCTAATCCTAACCCTACCCCTACTTCTATCCCGTAACCTCAACCTAATCCTCACCCTAACCTTAACCCTAACACTAACCCTAACCTTAATCTAAGAACTAACCCTCCCCCTAACCCTAAATTTAACCATAAACCTCACCCTCAACCTAACCCTAATCCTACCCCTAAACCTAAACCTCAACCTCAACCTAAACCTAACCCTGACCATCACCCTCACCTTAACTCTAATTCTAACCCTAACAATAACACTAATCCTAACCATAAACCTAACAATAACCACAACCCTAATCCTGATCTTAGCACACACCCTCACCCTAACCTAATACTAAACCTAACCCTCATCATCACCCTAACCCTAACACTAACCCTAACGTTCAACCGAACCCTAACCCTAAACCTCACCCTAACCCTTACCCTAACCCTCACACTAACCCTAAACTTAACCAGAACCCTAACTCACACCCTAACCCTAAACCTAACCCTCACCCTAACCCTAACGCTCACCCTCACCCTCACCCTCAGCCTAAGCTTAAGCCTAAGCCTAACCCTAAACCTAATCCTCACACTCACCCTAAACCTAATCCTAATCCTAATCCTAACCCTAACCGGAAATAGGACACTCACCCTAACCCTCACCTTAACCCTAATTCTAACACTAACCCTAAATCTCACGCTCACCCTCACCCTAACCCCAACTCTAACCCTAAACCTCCCCCTCCCCTTAACCCTCACCTAACCCTAACCCTCAACCTCAACCTCAACCTCAGCCTAACCTAAAGCCTAAACCTAAACCTAAACCAAACATACACTCTCACCCTCACTGTAACCCTAATCCTAACCCTATCCCTAACCCTAACCCTCCCCCTAAATCTCACCCTAAACATAACCCTAAAAATAATCCTAAACTTAACCCTGAACCTAACCCTCACCCTAACCGTAACTCTAACCATAAACCTCAACCTCACCTTAAACCTAACTCTAACACTAACCCAAACCCTAACGCTCACTGTAACCCAAACCCTAACCATCAACTTAACCCTAATCCTCAGCCCCACCCTCACCCTCAGCCTCACCCTAAGCCTAAGCCTAACCCTAACACTAAACCTCACACTCACCCTCACCCTAACCAATCCTAACCCTAACCTTTTACCTCAACCTAACCTTTACCTTAACACTAAACCTAACACTAACCCACGAACTAACCCTCCCCCTAACTCTAAATCTAACGCTAAACCTCACCCTCACCCTAACCCTAACCCTAAACCTCACCCTAACTCTAAACCTCACCCTGACCCTGACCCTCACCCTCACCGTCTCTAACCATAACCTTAACAATAACACTAATGGTAACCCTAAACCTAACCCTAAACCTAACCCTAACCCTAATACTAACACTCACCCTCAACCTAACCCTAATCGTAGCCCTAACCTTCACCCTCACCCTAAACCTGACCCTCATCATTACCCTAACCCTCATCCAAAACCTCACCCTAACCCTAACTCTAAACCTAAACCTCACACTACCACTAACACTAAACCTTATCCTCACCCTAGCCCTCACCCTAACCCTAATCCTAACCCTAATCCTCATCCTAAACTCACCCTAACCCTCACCCTAACCCTAACCCTCAACCTAACCCTAACCCTCACGCTGACCGAAACTGTAACCCTAACTCTCATCCTAAACCTAAACTGACCCTGAACCCAAACTCTCACCCTAACCCTAAACCTAACCCTAACCCTCACCCTTACCCTAACCCTCATCCTCACCCTCACACTCAACCTAACCCTAAGCCTAAAACTAACCCTAACCAAAACACTCACACTCACCCTATTACCCTAATCCTAATCCTAACCCTAACCCTAACACTCACCCTCACCCTAACCCTCACCTTAACCCTAACCCTAACACAAACCCTAACCATAACACTCACCCTCAGCCTCAACCTAAAACAAAATCTAAACCTAAATCTCACCCTCACCCTAACCCTAACCCTAAACCTCACCCTCACCCTCACCATAGCCCTCAACCTAACCCTAATCCTAATCCTAACCCTCATCCTAACCCTCCCCCTAACCCTAAACCTAACCCTCATCTTAACCCTAACCCTCACCCTCAACCTCACCCTCAGCCTAACCCTAAGCCTAACCCTAAAATTAACCCTAACATACACACTCACCCTCACCCTAACACTAATCCTAACCCTATCCCTAATCCTTAACCTCCACCTAACTCTCACCCTAACCCTAACCCTAACACTCATCCTATCCCTCACCCTAACCCTAAATCTAACCCTAAACCTAAACCTCAACCTCACCTTAACCCTAATCCTAACCCTCACCCTCACCGTAACCATAACCCTAGCCCTAAACCTTACAATAACAATAATCCTAACCCTAACCCTCATCCTAACCATATCCTTCACCCTAAACCTAACCCTCACCCTAACACTTACCCTCACCCTAACCCGAACCCTAAACCTCACACTCACCCTAAACGTTACCCTAATCCTAATCCTAACCCTAAGCCTAACCCTCACCCTCACCCTAACCCTCACCCTAACCATAACTCTAACACTAACCCTAACCCTAACGCTAGCTCTCAGACTCAAACTAACCCTAACTCTAACCCTAATCCAAACACTAAATCTCACCCTAACCTTAGCCCTAACCCTCACACTCACCCTCACAGTAACCGTAACCTAAACCTAACCCTAAAAATAACCCTAAAGCTAGTGCTAACCCTCACCCTAACCATAACCCTCACCCTAACCCAAACCCTCACCCTAACACTTACCCTCACCCTAACACTAACCCTCACACTAACCCTAACCATAAACCTCAACCTAACCCTCAACCTCACCCAATCCCTAACACTAACCCTATTACTAACCCTTACCCTAACCCTCCCCTAACCCTATATCTAACCCTAAACCTCACCCTAACCCTAAACCTAACCCTCAACCTAAGCCTAAACCTAATTCTAACCCTCAACCTAACACTAACCCAGACACCAACGTAACCCTAACCCTAACACTCACCCTAAACCTAACACACATCCTAACCCTAACCCTCACCGTCACCCTAACCCTAACATTAATCCTAACCCTAAACCTCACCCTATCCCTCAACCTAACCATAACTCTAACCCTAATCCTGACCCTTACCTTAACCGTAACCCTAACCCTAAACATCACCGTCACCCTAGCCTTCAACCTAACCCTAATCCTAACCTTAACCCTCATCCTAACCCTCACCCTCACCCTAAACCTAACCCTAACCCTAACCCTAACCGTCACCTTAACCTCACACTTAGTCTAACCCTAAGCCTAATCCTAAACCTAACCCTAACCAACACACTCACCCTCAATCTAACCCTAAACCTAACCCTCACCCTAACCCTAAACCTCACCATCAACCTCACCCTTAGCCTAACCCTAAGCCTAACCCTAAACCTAACCCGAACCCACACAATCACCCTCACCCTAACCCTAATCCTAACCCAAACCCTAACCCTAACCCTAACCCTCACCCTCACCCTAGCCTTCACCCTAACCCTAATCCTAACCCTAACCCAAACTCTAACCATAACCCTAGCCCTAAACCTCACCCTAAACCTAACCCTATCCCTCACCCTCATTGTAAGGGTAAACCTAACCCTAACCCTAATAATAACCATAACCCTAAATCTAACCCTCACCCTAACCATAACACTCACCCTAACCCTAACCCTCACCCTAACACTTACACTCACCCTTATCTTAACCCTCAGCCTCAGCCTAATCCTCACCTTTAGGCTTACCATCACACTCACCCGAACCCTCACCCTAACCCTCACCCTAACCCTAAACCTACCCGTAAACTTAACAGTACCCCTAAACCTAACCCTCACCGTAACCCTCACCCTAGCCTTCACCCTAACCCTAATCCTAATCCTAAACCTCACCCTAACCCTAAACCTACTCCTAAACCTCAACCTCACCCTAACCCTAACTCTAACCCTAACACTAACACTAAACCTCACCCTAAGATAACCCTAACCATCACCCTAACCCTAACCCTCAAGCTCACCCCCACCCTCAGCCTAACCTTAAGCCTAACCCTAAACCTATCCCTAACACACACTTACCCTCACCCTAAACCTAAACCTCACACTAACCCTAACCGTAAACCTCACCCTCACCCTAGCCCTCACCCTAACCCTAATCCTAACCCTAACCCTCATCCTAACCCTCACACTTACACTAACCCTAACCCTCACCCTAACCCTAACCCTCCCCCTAACTCTCACCCTAACCCTCACCCTCAACCTAACCATAACCCTAACCCTTACTCTAACCCTAAGCCAAACCCTAAACCTCACCCTTACCCTAACCTTAACCCTCATCCTCACCCTCACCTTAACCCTAACCCTAAACCTAACCCTAACAGTAACCCTAACCCTATTCCAAACCCTCACCCTAACCATAACCCTCACACTAACCCAAACCATCACACTATCACTTACCCTCACCCTAACTGTAACACTAAACCTAACACTAACCCTCACACTAATCGAAGACCTAAACCTAACCCTAACCCTAACAATAACCCTAAACAGAACCCTCACCCTAACCCTCCCCCTCAACCTATACCTAACCCTCAACCTCAACCTCACCCTCACCCTAACCCTAACCCTAAACCCCACCCTAACCCTGACCCTAACCCTCACCCTCATGCTCAGCCTAAGCCTAAGCCTAATCTTAACACTAACCCTAACCCTCACTATAACCCCAACACTAACACAAACCCTAACTCTAAACCTCACCCTCACCCTAAACCTAACTCTAACCCTAACCCTAAACCTAAGCCTCAATCTAACCCTAACCCTCACCCTCAACCACACCCTCACTGTAACCGTAACCGTCACCCTAAACCTAACAATAACCCTAACCCTAACCCTAACCCTCATCCTAACCATAAATTTCACCCTAAACCTAACCCTCACACTAACACTTACCCTCATCTTAACACAAACCCTGACCCTAACTCTAACTCTCACACTAACCCTAACCCTCAACCTAAACCTTAACCTCACCCTAACCCTAACCCTCACGCTCAAACTAGCCCTCAACCTAATGCTAACCCTTATCCTCACCCTAAACCTCACACTAACCCTAACACTAATCCTCAATCTAACCCTCACCCTCACCCTAACCCTAACCCTCACCCTTACCCTAACCCTCACCCTCAGCCTAACCCTCATCCTTTACCCTTAACTTCAGCCTCAACCTAACCCTCAGCCTAACCCTAATCCTCATCCTAACCCGCACCCAACGGTAACCCCAACCATCACCCTAATCCTAACCCTCACCGTCATCCTCACCCTCAACCTAACACTAAGCCTAAGCCTAACCCTAACCCAAACACTCACACTCACCCTAACCCTAATCCTAACCCTAACCCTCATCCGAACCCTTAACCTTACCATAACCCTAACCATCTTTCTAAACCTAATCCTCATCCCCACCCATACCCTCAGCCTAACCCTAAGCCTAAGCCGAACCCTAACCCTAACCCTCACACTCACCCTCACTGTAAACCTAATCCTAAACCTAACACTAATCCTAGCATTATACCTCAACCTGACCCTCACCCTAACCCTAACCCTAACACTAACCCTAAACCTAACCCTCACCCTAACCCACCCCCTAACCATAAATCTAACCCTAAACAACACCCTCACCCTAACCATAACCCTAACCATAACCTAACCCTTAACCTCACCCTAACCCTGATCCTAACCTTCACCCTCATCTTCACCCTCACTGTAACTCTAACCCTTTCCCTAATCCTAACCCTCACCCTCACCTTAACCCTAACCCTAACCCTAACTCTCACCCTCACCATAACCCTAACCCTAACCCTAAACCTCACCCTAACGCTAACTTAACCATCACATTCACTCTAACCCTCACCCTAACCCGAATGCTAACCCTAAACCTGACCCTCACCCTCATGCTCGGCCTAAGCCTAAGCCTAAGCCTAAGACTAACACTGACCCTCACACTCACCCTCACCCTAACCCTAACTGTAACACTTACCCTAACCCTAACCCTCACACTAACCCTCACCCTAACGCTAACTCTAACCCTAAACCTCACCCTCACCCTAACCCTAACCTCACAGTCACCTCACCCTCTACCTAATATTAAACTTAAACCTAACCCCAACCCCCACCCTAACACTAAGACAAACCCTCAACCTAAGCCTCACCCTAACCCTAACCCTAACCCTCACCCTCACCATAGCCCATGACCAAACCCTAAGCCTAAGCCTAACCCTCACCCTAACCCTCACTCTAACCCTAACCCCAATACTCACCTTAAACATAACCCTCACCCTCACACTAACTCTATTCCTAATCCTAACCCTAACTCTAACCCTCCCCTTAACTCTCACCCTAACCCTAACCTAAAAAGGAACACTAACCCTAACCCTCACCCTAACCCTTACCCTAACCCTAACTCTAACCTAAAACACACCCTCACCCTAAACCTAACTCTAACACTAACCCAAACCCTAAACCTCACCCTAACCCTAAACCTAACCCTTATCCTCACCCTCAAGGTAACCGTAACCCTAAACCTAACCCTAAGAATAACCTTAACCCTATTCCTAACCCTCACCCTAACATTTACCCTCACTCTAACACTAACCCTAACCCTCCCCCTAACCCTATATCTAACCCTCAACCTCACCCTCACCCTAACCCTAACCCTAAACCCCACCCTAACCCTAACCCTAACCCTCACCCTCATGCTCAGCCTAAGCCTAAGCCTAAGCCTAATCCTAACACTAACCCTAAACTTCACCCTAACCCCAACAATAACACTAAACCGAACTCAAACCCTAACCATCACCCTAACCCTAACTCTAACCCTAACCCTAAACCTGAACCTCATCCTAACCCAAAACCTCAAACTCACCCTCACCCTCAACTTAACCGTAACCCTAACCCTAACCCTAACAATAACCCTAACCCTAACCCTAATCCTCATCCTAAGGATAACCTTCACCCTAACACTAACCCTCACCCTAACACTTAACCTCACCCTAACACTAACACTCACCTTAACACTAACCCTCACACTAACCCTAACCATCGTGCTAACCCTAACCCTCAACCTCACCCTAACCCTAACCCACACACTTACCATAACCCTCACCCTCAGCCTAACGATAACTTTTAACCTTACCGTCACCCTCACACTAACCCTCACCCTAACCCTAATCCTCATCCTAACCCTCACCCTAACGGGAATCCCAACCATCACCCTAAGCCTACCCTCACCCTCACCCTCAGCCTCAGCCTAAACCTAAGCCTAAGCCTAAACCTAAACCTAACACTCACCCTCACCCAAGCCCTCACCCTAACCCTCATCCTAACCTTTAACCTAACCATAAACCTAACCATCTTTCTAAAACTAATCCTCATCCCCAACCATATCCTCAGCCTAACCCTAAGCCTAAGCCGAACCCTAACCCTAACCCTCACACTCATCCTCACCGTAAACCTAATCCTAAACGTAACCCTAACCCTAATATTAAACCTCAATCTAACACTCAGCCTAACACTAACCCTAACCCTCCCCCTAACTCTAATTCTAACCCTGAATCTCACCCTGACCCTAACCCTAACCCTAACCCTAAACCTCACCCTAACCCTGATCCTTACCCTCAATCTCACCCTCACCCTCACTGTAACTCTAAACCTAACCCTAATCCTAACCCTCAACTTCACCCTGACCCTAACCCTAACTCCCACCCTTACCCTAAACTTCACCCTCACTGTAACCCTAACCATAAACCTCAACCTAATCCTAACCCTCACACACACCCTCACAGTCAACCTAATCCTAAACATAACCCAAACCCTAGCATTAAACCTCAATCTAACACTCACCCTAACCCTAACCCTAACACTAACCCTAACTCTAACGCTCACCCTAACCCTCCCCCTAACCCTAACTCTAACCCTAAACCTCACCCTTACCCTAACCATAACCCAAACCCTAAACCTCACCCTAACCCTGATCCTTACCCTCACCCTCAGTGTAACTCTAACCCTAACCCTAACCCTCACCCTCACTGTAACCCTAAACCTAACCCTAACCCTAAACCTCACCCTAACCCTAACAATAACCCTCACCCTCACCCTAGGACTCACCTTAAAACTAATTGTAACCTTAACCCTCATCCAAACCCTCACCCTAATACTAACCCTAACACTCAACCTAACCCTAAACCTAATTCTAACCCTCAACCTAACCCTAACCCTGACCCCACCGTAACCCTAACCCTAACCATCACCCTAAACCTAACCCTCATCCTAAAACTAGCCCTCACCCTCACCCTAACCATAACACTAATCCTAACCCTAAACTCACCCTATCCCTCACCCTAACCCTAACTCTAACCCCAAACCTGTCCCTCACGGTAACCCTAACCCTAACCCTCAACCTCACCCTAGTCTTCACCCTAACCCTAATCCTAACCTTAATCCTCATCCTACCCCTCACCCTAACCCTAAACCTAAACCTCACCCTAGCCCTAACAGTCACCCCTAATCTCACCCTTAGTCTAACCCTAAGCCTAACCCTAAACCTAACCCTAACCCACACACTCACCCTCACCCTAACCATAATTCTAACCCTAACTCTAACCCTAACCCTAACCCTCATCCTCACCCTAGCATTCACCCTAACCCTAATCCTAAACCTAACCAAAATTCTAACCAATACCCTAACCTAACCTCACCCTAAACCTAACCCTTACACTCAGACTAACTGTAAGGTTAACCCTAATCCTAACCCTAACAATAACCATAACCCTAACTCTAACCCTCACCCTAACCATCAAACTCACCCTAACCCTAACCCTCACCCTAACACTTACCCTCACCCTTATCTTAACCCTAGCCTCAGCCTAATCCTCACCTTTACACTTACCATCACCCTCACTCTAACCCTCACCCTAACACTAACCCTCATCCTTACCCTCACCCTAACCGTAACCCTAACCATTACCCTAACCCTATCCCTCACCCTCAACCTCACCCTCAGACTAACCCTAAGCCTAAGCCTAAACCTAACCCTAACCCTCAACCTCACCCTAGCCCTCACCCTAACCATAATCCTAACCATAACCCTCACCGTAACCATAACCCTAACACTACCCGTAAACCCCACCCGAACCCTAACCCTAAACCTCACCCGCACCCTCACCCTCACCCTCACCGTAACTCTAACCCTAACCCTATCAATAACACTAACCCTAACCCGAACCATCACCCTAACCCTAACCCTAACCCTCACCCTCATGTTCGGACTATGCCTAAGCCTAAGCCTAACGCTAACACTCACCCTAACCCTAACCTTAACACTGACCCTAACTCTAACCCTACAATTAATCTCACCATAACACTAATTCTAACCTTAACCCTAAACCTAAACCTCATCCTAAACTTAACCCTAAAACTCACCCTCACCCTCAGCCTAAACCTAAGCCTAACATTAACCCTAACCCTAACACTCACACTCAACCTCACCCTAATCCTAACTCTACCCCTAAACCTCACCATCATCCTAACCCTAAACCTAACACTAAACCTTACCCTAACCCTAACTCTAACCCTCACCCAAAACCTAACCCTCACCCTCACCCTCAGCCTAAACATAAGGCTAATCCAAACCATAACCCTAACCATCACCCTAACCCTAACACTAACCCTAAAGCTAACCCTCACACTCAGCCTCACCCTAACCCTAATTCTAAGACTAAACCTCACCCACACCTTAACCCTAACGCTAACGCTAACAATAACCCCCCCAACTGTCACGCTAACCCTAACAATAACACTAACCCGAACATTAAACCTCAATCTAACCCTCACCCTAACCCTAACTCTATCCCTAAACCTCACCCTCACCCTAACCCTCACTCTAACCCTAACCCAAACACTAAACATCACCCTAAACTTAAACCTAACCCTCACACTCACACTCATTTTAACTGTAACACTAAACCTAACCCTAACAATAACCCTAAAGCTAAACCTAACCCTCACCCTAACCATAACCCTCACCCTAAACAAAACCCTCACCCTAACGCTTACCCTCACCCTAACACTAACCCTAACCCTAACACTAAACCTCACACTAACCCTAACCCTAACCCTAAACCTAAACCTCAACCTAAACCTCACCCTCACCCTAACCCTAACAATAACCCTATTCCTAACCCTTGCCCTAACCCTCCACCTAACCCTATATCTAAACCTAAACCTCACACTAACCCAAACCCTAAGCCTAAACATAACCCTAACCCTAACCCTAAACGTAAACCTAATCCACAGCCTCACCCTCACCTTAACCCAAACCTAACACTAACCCACACCCTCACCCTCAGCCTAACCCTAATCCTAAGCCTAACCCTAACCCTAACCATCACCTTAAACCTAACCCTAACCCTAACCCAAAATCTGAACCAAACCCTAATCCTCAGCCTCACCCTCACCCTAAAACAAACCCTCACCCTAACCCTAAGCCTAACCCTAACCCTAACCCTCACACTCACCCTCAACCTAACTCTAATCCTAAACCTAACCCTATCCCTAAACCTAACACTCACATTAACCCTCAGCCTAGCCCTCACCCTAACACTAATCCTAACCCTAAACCTTATTCTAACCCTCACCCTAACCCTAACCCTCACCCTCATGCTCAGCCTAAGGCTAAGCCTAAGCCGAAGCCTAAGCCTAACCCTAAACCTCACACTAACCCTAAACCTAACACTAACCCTAAACCTAACCCTCACCCTCAGCCTCACCCTAACCCTAACTCTAATAATAAGCCTTCCCCTCCCCATAACCCTATCCGACACGCTCATTGAAAAAGTAACCCTAACCCTAACAACAAACCTAACCATAACCCTCACCCTAAACATAAACCTCACCCTAAACAAAACCCTCACCCTAACGCTTACCCTCACCCTAACACTAACCCTAACCCTAACACTAACCCTCACACTAACCCTAACCCTAACCCTAAACCTAAACCTCAACCTAACCCTCACCCTCACCCTAACCCTAACAATAACCCTATTCCTAACCCTTGCCCTAACCCTCCGCCTAACCCTATATCTAAACCTAAACCTCACGCTAACCCAAACCCTAAGCCTAAACATAACCCTAACCCTAACCCTAAACGTAAACCTAATCCACAGCCTCACCCTCACCTTAACCCAAACCTAACCCTAACCCACACCCTCACCCTCAGCCTAACCCTAATCCTAAGCCTAACCCTAACCCTAACCATCACCTTAAACCTAACCCTAACCCTAACCCAAAATCTGAACCAAACCCTAATCCTCAGCCTCACCCTCACCCTAACACAAACCCTAACCCTTACCCTCAACCTAACCCTAAGCCTAACCCTAACCCTAACCCTCACACTCACCCTCAACCTAACTCTAATCCTAAACCTAACCCTATCCCTAAACCTAACACTCACATTAACCCTCAGCCTAGCCCTCACCCTAACACTAATCCTAACCCTAAACCTTATTCTAACCCTCACCCTAACCCTAACTCTCACCCTCATGCTCAGCCTAAGGCTAAGCCTAAGCCGAAGCCTAAGCCTAACCCTAACCCTCACACTAACCCTAAAGCTAACACTAACCCTAAACCTAACCCTCACCCTCAGCCTCACCCTAACCCTAACTCTAATAATAAGCCTTCCCCTCCCCATAACCCTATCCGACACGCTCATTGAAAAAGTAACCCTAACCCTAACAACAAACCTAACCATAAACCTCACCCTAAACATAAACCTCACCCTAAACCTATCCCTCACCCTAACACTTATTCTCACCCTAACACTAAAACTAACCCTAACACTAACCCTCACACTAACCCTAACCCTCAACATAATCCTAAACCAGACCCTAACCCAAATCCTCACCCTCACCCTAGCCCTCACCCTAAACCTAATTCTAACCCTCACCCTCACCCTAACCCTAACCCTCATCCTCACCCTAAACCTCACACTAACCCTAACCCTAAACCTCAATGTAGCCCTCACCCTAACCCTAACCCTAACCCTTCCCCTAACCCTAAACTGAACCCTAACCCACAACCTTATCTTAACCCTCACCCTCAGCCTAAAACTCACCTTTACCCTTACGATCATCCTCACCCTAAACCTCCCCCTAACCCTAAACCTTATCCTAACCCTCACCCTAAACATAAACCTAAACATCACCCTAACCCTAATCCTCACCCTCAACCTCAAACTCAGCCTAACCCTAAGCCTAAGCCTAACCCTTACCCTAACCCTCACCCTCTCCCTAGCCCTCACCCTAACCCTAATCCTAACCCTAACCCTCATCTTAACCGTCACCCTAACCTTAAACCTAACCATCACCCTAACCCTAATCCTCACGCCCACACTCACCCTCAGCCTAAACCTAAGCCGAGGCCTAACCCTAAACGTAACACTCACACTCATCCTCACCCTAACCCTAATCATAAACCTAACCCTAAACCTAAATCTTAACCTCAACCTAAACATCACCGTAACCTTAACCCTAACACTAAACCTAACCCTAACCCACGAACTAACACTCCCCATAACCCTAAATCTAACCATAAACCTCACCCTCACCCTAACCCTAATCCTACCCCTAACCAAACCTCACCCTAACCCTCACCCTCACCCTCACTTGAACTCTAACTCTAACCCTAACAATAACACTAATCCTAATCCTAAACCTAACCCTTACCCTAACCATAACCCTAATCCTAACACACACCCTCACCCTAAACCTAATCCTAAACATAACCCTAACCCTCACCCTCACCATAAACTTAACCCTCATCCAAACCCTCACCCTAACGCTAACCCTCACACTAAACCTAACACAAACCCACACCCTAACCCTAAACCTAACCCTAACCCTCAACCTAACCCTAGCCCTCACACTCACCATAACCCTAACCCTAACCCTCATCCAAACTCTAAACTTCACTCGAACCCTAACTCTCACCCTAACCCTAACCCTAACCCTCACCCTCACCCTCACCCTCACCCTAACCCTCACCCTCACCCTCACCCTCACCCTAACCCTAAGCCTAACCCTAACCCTCACAATAACCCTAACCCTTATCTAATCTCAATCCTAACCCTAAGCCTAACCCTCACACTCACCCTAACCCTCATCCTAACACTAACTCTAACAAGAACTCTAACCCTAAACCTCAAAATCAGCCTCAACCTAACCCTAACTCTAACCCTCACAGTCACCCTCACACTAACCCTCATCCTAACCCTAATCCTTAACTTCAATCTAACCCTCACCCTAACCTTAACCCTAACACTAACACTAACACTAACCCACGAACTAACCCTCCCCCTAACTCTAAATCTAACCTTGAACCTCACCCTCACCCTAACCCTAATCCTAACCCTAACACTAATCCATACCCTAACCCTCACCCTAACCCTCACCCTCACAGTTACCCTCAGCATGAGTCTAACCACAACCTTAACAATAACATTAATCCTAACCCTAAACCTAAACCTAAACCTAAACCTAACCGTAATCCTAAAACTCACCCTCACCCTAACCCTAATCCTAAACCTAACCCTCACCCGAACCCTAACCCTCACACTCACCGTAACACTAACCCTCATCCAAACCCTTACCCTTAACCTAACCCTAACCCTAAACCTCACCCTATCCCTAACCCTAACTGTCACCCTCACTGTAACCATAAGCCTAAACCTAACCCTAACAATAACACTAACCCTAATGCTAACCCTCATCCTAACCATAACACTCACCCTAACCCTAACCCTCACCCTAACACTATCCGTCACACTAACCCTAACCCTAACCCTAAACCTCAACCTCAACCTAAACCTCACCCTCACACTAACCCTAACCCTAACCCTCACCCTAACCCTCTCTCTAACCCTATATCTAACCCTAAACCTCAACCTCACCCTAACCCTAACCCTAACCCTAACCCTCACCCTAACCAAAACACTAAACCTAACCCTAAGCCTCACCATAATGCTTACCCTCACCCTAACACTAACCCTAACACTAACACTCACACTCACACTATCCCTAACCCTCATCCTAATCCTAAACCTCACCCTATCTCTAACCCCAACCATAACCCTAACCCTAACTCTAACCCTAAACCTCACAATTCACCGTAAACCTAACTCTAACCCTAATCCAAACCCTAAAACTCAGCCTAACCAAAACCCTAACCCTCACCCTCACCCTCAGCATCGCCCTCATCCAAACCCTAATTCTAACCCTCATCCTCACCCTAACCCTAACCCTCATCGTCACCCTAAACCTCACACTAACCCTAAACCTAATCCTCAATTTAACCCTTACCCTAACCCTAACCCTTATTCTAACCCTAAACCTAACCCTATACCTCACCCTTAACGAAACCCTCACTCTCTGCCGAAACCTCACCTTTACCTTTACCATCATCCTCAACCTAACCCTCAACCTGACACTAAACCTCGTCCTAACCCTCACCCTAACCATAAACCTAATCATAACCCTAAACCTAACCCTCACCCTCAACCTCATACTTATCCTAAACCTAAGCCTAATCCTAAGCCTTACCCTAAAGCTCACCCTCACCCTAGCCGTCACCCTAATCCCAATCCTAACACTAAATATCCTAACCCTCAACCTAACCCTAAACCTAACCGTCACCCTAACCGTAATCCTAACCCCCACCCTCAGCTTCAGCCTAACCCTAAGCCTAAGCCTAACCCTCACCCTAACAGTCACACTCACCCTCACCCTAAGCCTAACCCTATCCCTAAACCTCAAACTAACCCTTTCCTTCACCCTTACCCTAACACTAACCCTAGCCTGAAACCTCACCCTAACCCTCCCCCTAACCCTAAGTCTAACCCTAAACCTCACCCTCACCCTATCCCTAACCCTAACCCTAAATCTCACCCAACACCTCACCCTAACCCTAACCCTCACCCTCAGACTCAACCTCACCGTAAATCTAAACCTTTCCCTAACAATAACACTAACCCTAAACTTAACCCTAACCCTAAACATAACCCTCACCCTCAGCCTCACCATCACCGCAAACTTAACCCTAACCATAACACTAACAATAACCCTAACCCTAACCCTCATCCTCTCCTCCACCATCACCCTCAGTCTACCCTAAGCCTATCCCTAATCCTAACCCTAACCTTAACCCTAACCATACCCTTACCCTCAGGGTCACCCGCACCGCAAACTTAATCCTAACCATAACACTAACAATAACCCTATCCCTAACCCTAACCCTAATCCTAATCTTCACCTCCACTCTCACCGTCAGCCTAAACCTAAGCCTAATCCAAACCCTAAACCTAACCCTAAACCTCACCGTAACACTATCACTAAACCTAAACCTAACCCTAAACATAACCATAACCCTAAACATAACCATAATCCTCAGCCTCACCCTCACCCTAACCCAAACCCTAACCCTAACCCTCACCCTAACCCTAACCTTAACCCTAATCCTCACACTCACCCTCACCCTAACCCAAATCCTAAACCTAACCCTATCCCTAACCCTAACCCTCTCCCTAACCCGCACCCTTACCCTTATCCTAAACCTAATCCTAACCCTAAGCCTAACCCTCACCCTCACCCTGACCCTCACCCTATCCTTAACTCTAACACTAACCGTAACCCTAACCCTCACCCTCAGCCTAACTCTTACCCTAAACCACACCCTCACCCTAACTATCACCCTAACCCTAAACCTCACCCTAACCCGAACGCTAAACCTCAACCTAACCCTCACCTTAACCCTAACCCTAACAGTAACCCTAACCCTAACCCTTAACCCTCCCCCTAAACCTAAGTCTAACCATAAACCTCAGCCTTATCCTAACACTAATCCTAACCCTAATCCTAAACCTAACCCTAACGCTCACCCTCAGTCTCACCCTCACAGTAACTCTAATCCTAACCCTAACAATAACACTAATCCTAACCCTTAACCTAACCCTAACACTAACCATAATCCTAATCCTAACACCTACCTCACCCTAACCCTAACCCTAACCCTAACCCTCACACTAACCCTAAACCTCACCCTCACTCTAACCCTAACCCTCATCCAAACCCTCACCATAACCCTAAACCTAACCCTCACCCTAACCCTCACACTCACCCTCACCCTAAGCCTACTCCTAAACCTAACCCTATCCCTAAACATGAACCTAACCCTCTCCCTCACTCTAACCCTAACACTAACCCTACCCTAAACCTCACCCTAACACTCCCCCTAACCCTAAGTTTAACCCTAAACCTCACCCTCACTCTAACCCTAACACTAACCCTAAACCTCACCCTATACCTCACCCTAACCCTAACCCTCACCCTCACCCTCAAACTCAACATAACTCTAACCCTTACCCTAAAAATAACACTAAGCCTAAATTTAACCCTTACCCTAAACATAACCCTCACCCTCAGTCTCACCCTCACTGCAAACTTAACCCTAACCATAACACTAAAAATAACCCTAACCCTAAATCTAATCCTCACCCCCACCATTACCCTCAGCCTAAGCCTAAGCCTAACAGTAATCCAAACCCTAACCTTAAACCTAAACATAACCCTCACCCTCAGCATCACCCTCACCACAAACTTAACCATAACCATAACACTAACAATAACCTTATCCCTACCCCTAACCATAACCCTAAACATAATCCTCAACCCCACTGTCACCCTCAGCCTAAACCTAAGCCTAATCCTAAACATAAACCTAACCCTAACCCTCACCTTAACACTAACACTAACCCTAACCCAAAACCTAACACTAACCCTAAACCTAACCCTCACACTCACACTCACCATAACCCTAATCCTAAACCTAACCCTATCCCTAACCCTAACCCTCACCCTAATCTTTATTCTAAACCAAATCCTAACCCTAAGCCTATCCCTCACATTCACCCTAATCCTCACCCTATCCCTAACTCTAACACTAACCCTAACCCTAACCCTCACCCTCAGCCTCACCCTAACCCTAACTCTAACCCTAAACCCAAACCTCACCCTAACCCAAACCCTAAACCTCACCCTAACCCTAACCCTAAACCTCAACCTAACCCTCACCTTAACCTTAACCCTAACATTACCCCTAACCCTAACACTCATCCTAACCCTTCCCCTAACCCTAAGTCTAACCATAAACCTAACCTTACCCTAGCCCTAATCCTAACCCTAACCCAAAACCTCACCCTAAACATTACCCTAACGCTCACCCTCACCCTCACCCTCACAGTAACTCTAATCCTAACCCTAAGAATAACACTAATCCTAACCCTAAACCAAACCCTGACCCTAAACCTAACCCTAATCCTAAAACCTACTCTCAACCTAACCCTAATCCTAACCCTAACCCTCACACTAACCCTAAACCTCACCCTTACTGTAACCCTAACCCTAATCCAAACCCTCAACCTAACCCTAAACCTAACCCTCACATTAACCCTTACTCTCACCCTGAACCGCACACTCAGGCAACCCCTAAGCCTAACCCTAAATCTAACCCTAACACATACACTCACCCTCACCCTAACACTAATCCTAACCCTCGCCCTAACCCAAACCCTCAGCCTCCCCCTAACTCTCACCCTAAATCTAAAACTAACACTAACCCTAAACCCAACCCTCAACGTAACCCTCACCATAACCCTAACACTATAACTAACTCTAAACCTCACCCTCACTTTCACCGTAACCGTAACCGTAACCCTAACCCTAATAAAAACCCTAACACAAACCCTAACCCTAACCCTAACCATAACCCTCACCGTAACCCTAACCCTCACTCTAACACATCCACTCACCCTAACACTAACACTAAGCATAACACTAACCCTCACCCTCACCCTAGCCCTCACCTAAACCCTAGTTCTAACCCTCACCCTCACCCTAACCCTAAGCCTCATTCTCACCCGAAACCTTACACTAACCCTAACCCTAATGCTCAATCTAAACCTCACCCTAACCCTAAACCTAACCTTTACCCTAACCCTAAACCTAAACCTAACCCTCACCTTTATCTTAACCCTCACCCTCACGTTTACCCTTACAATCCTCCTCACCCTAACCCTCACCCTAAACCTAAACTTCATCCTAACCAACACCCTAATCGTAAACCTAACCATCACCCTAACCCTAACCCTCAACCTCAACCTCAAACTCAGCCTAAGCCTAAGCCTAAGCCTAAGCCTTACCCTAACACTCAACCTCACCCTAGCACTCACCCTAACCCTAATCCTAACTCTAACCCTCAAACTAACCCTCATCATCACCCTAACGCTAACCATTAGCCTAACCCTAATCCTCACCCCCAGCCTCACCCTCAGCCTAACCCTAACCCTAAACCTCACACTCATGCTCACACTAACCCTAATCCTAACCCTAACCCTAAATCTAAACCTCAAGCTAACCCTCACCCTAACCTTAACCCTAACACTAACTCTAACCCTAACCCTCGATCTAACCCTCCCCCTAACCCTAAATCTAACCCTAAACCTCACTCTCACTGTAACCCTAATCTTAACCCTAACCCTAAACCTCACCGTAACCCACACCCTCACCCTCTCCCTCACCCACACCTTAACTCTAACCCTAACAATAAAAATAACAATAATCCTAACCCTAAATATAACCCTAAACCTAAACTTAATACAAACACTCACCTAAACCTTACCCTAATCCTAACCCTAAACATAACGCTAAACCTCACCCTCACTGTAACCCTAACCCTCATCCTAACACTCACCCTAACCCTAAACCTAAACCTCATGCTAACACTAACACTAACCCTCACCCTCATCATAGCCCTCACCCTAACCCTAATCCTAACCCTAATCCTCATCCTAACCCTCACCCTCACCCTAACCCTAACCCTAACCCTCACCCTAATCCTAAACCTAAACTTAACCTGAACCCTAACTCTCACTCTAACCCTAACCCTAACACTCACCCTAACCCTAACCCCCACCCTCACCCTCATCCTACCCTAAACCTAACCCTAACCCTAACCCTAAACCTCACACTCACCCTAAACCTTACCCTAAACCTAATCCTAACCCTAAGCCTAACCCTCACCCACACCCTAAGCCTCAACCTATCCCTACCTCTAACACTAACCCTAACACTAACCCTCAAAATCAGCCTCACCCTAACCCTAACTCTAACCCTAAACCTCACCCTCACCCTAACGCTACCCTAACCCTCACCCTAACCCTAACCCTAACCCTAACCCTAACCCTAACCCTAACCCTAACCCTCACCCTAAACCTCACCCTCACCCGAACCATAACACTCACCCTCACCCTAGCCCTCACCCAAACCCTAATCCTAACCCTAAACCTCATTCTAAACCTCCAGCTAAACTTATGACTAACCCTCACCCTAACCCTAACTTTCTAACCCTCAACCTCACCCTCAGCCTAGCGCTAAGGCTAACCCTAACCCAAACCCTAAACCTCACCCTAACCCTAACCCTAACACTAACCCTAACCCTAACCAAAACCATAACCCTCACCTTCAGCCTCATCACCGCAAACTTAACCCACACCATAACAGTAACAATAACCCTAACCCTCACCCTAACCCTCACCCTAACCCTAAACCTAAACCTCACCCTCAACCTTACCCTCAACTTAACTCTAACCCTAACCCTAACAAGAAACCCAAACCCTAAACCTAACCGTAACCCTTACCCTCAACTAAACTCTAAACCTAACCCTAACAATAGCCCTAACCCTAAACCTAACCCTAATCCTCACACTCACAGTAACTCTAACCCTAACCCTAACACTAAACCAGACCCTAACGCTAACCATAAGCCTCACCCTCACTCTGGCCCTTACCCTAACCCTAATACTAACACTTATCATAACCCTAAACTTCATCCTAACCCTCACCCTAACCCTAAAACCCTAACCCTCACACTAGCCCTCCATCTAACACTAAATCTAACCCTAAACCTCCCCCTCACCTAACCCTAACCCTCACCCTCACCCTCATCCTCTGCCTAACACTAAGCCTAACCCTAACTCCAACCCTAACCCTAACACTAACCCTAACCCTAACCCTAATCCTAACCCTCAACCTCACCCTAGCCCACACCCTAAACCTAAGCCTAAGCCTAACCCTCACCCTAACTCTCACTCTAACCCTAACCCCAACCCTCACCCTAATCCTAACCCTCACCCTGACCCTAACTCTAATCCTAACCCTAACTCTAACCCTAACACTCACACTCACCCTCACCTTAACCCTAGACCTAATCCTAAACTTATCCCTAACCCTCACCCTCACCCTAAACCTCACCCTAACCCTAACACTAAAAGAAACCCTAACCCTAACCCTAAGCATAACCCTCACCCTCAGCCTAACCCTCACCGCAAAATTAACCCAAACCATAACACTAACAATAACCCTAACCCTCACCGTAACCCTAAACCTAACCCTAAACCTAACCCTAACCCTAACCCTAATCCTAAACCTAAACCTAAACCTAAACCTAAACCTAACCCTAATCTTAACCCTCAGCCACACCCTCAAAGTAACCATAACCCTAACCCTAACCCTTACAATAACCCTAACCCTAAACCTATCCCTCATCCTAACCAAATCCTTCACCCTAACCCTAACCTTCACCCTAACACATACCCTCATCCTAACCCTAACCCTAACCCTTACACTCACCCTAATCCTTACCCTAATCCTAATTCTAACCCTAAGCCTAACACTCACCCTCACCCTAACCCTGACCCTAACCCTAACTCTAACCTTACCCCTAACCCTCACATTCAGCCACCCCCTAACCCTAACTCTAACCCTAAACCTCCCACTCCCCCTATCCCTAACCCTAACCCTAACCCTAAACCTCACCCTAACCCTACCCCTACACCTCACCCTCACCCTAGCCCTCACCATAACCCTAATCCTAACCCTAACCCTTATCCTAACACTCACCCTAACCCTCAACCTAACACTAACCGTCACCATCACCAAAACCCTTACCCTAAAAATCAGTCTAACCATAAACTTAACCCAAACCCTAACTCTCACCTTAACCCTAACCCTAACCCACACCCTAACCTGAACCCTCACCCTCACCCTCAGCGTAACCCTAAGCCTAAGCCTAACCCTAACCCTAAACATTAACATCACCCTAACCATCACCATAACCATAACCCTAATCATAACACTAAACCTCACCCTAACCCTAAACTTAATCCTAAATCTAACCCTAACCCTAACCCTCACCCTCACCCTAACCCTCACCTTAACCCTAACCCTAACACTAACTATAACCTCACCTCAATCTCATCCTAACCGTAACAGTAACCCTAAACCTCACCCTCATCCTAACCCTCACCCTAAACCTAAACCTCATCCTAACCCTAGCCCTAAAGCTCACCCTCACCCTAGCCCTCACCCTAACCCTAATCCTAACCCTAACCCTCATCCTAACCCTTCCCCTAACCCTAAACCTAACCCTCACCCTAATGCTAACCCTCACCCTCAACCTCACCCTCAGCCTAACCCTAAGCCTAACCCTAAACCTAACCCTAACACACATACTCACCCTCACGTTTGCCCTAATCCTAACCATAAACCTAACCCTAACCCTCATGCTCACCCTAACCCTCACCTTAACCCTAACGCTAACATTAACCCTAGCCCTAACGCACACCCTCAGCCTCACCCTAACCCTAACCCTAAACCTCACGCTCACTCTAACCCTAACCCTCACCCTCACCCTAGCGCTCACCGAAACCCTAATCCTAACCCTAAACCTCAACCTATCCCTCCTCCTAACCCTATGACTAACCCTCACCCTAAGGCTAACTTTCTCACCCTCAACCTCACCCTCAGCCTTACCCTAAGCCTAACCCTAAACCTGACGCTAACACAAACACTCACCCTCAGCCTAACCTTAAGCCTGAACCTAAAACTAACGTTAACCCACACACTTACCCTCACCCTAACCCTAATCCTAACCCTAACCCTTACACTATCTCTCCCCCTAACTCTCACCCTTACCCTAACCCTAACACTATCCCTAACCCTAAATCTCAACCTAACCCTCACCCTAACCCTGACTCTAACCCTAAACCTCACCCTCACCCTAACCCTAACTCTAAACCTAACCCAAACCCTAAACCTCACCCTAACCCTAATCCTAAACCTAACACTGTCCCTAACCCTCACCCTAATCCTCACCCTAGCCCTCAAACAAAACCTAATCCTAACCCTAAACCTCATCCTAAACCTCACCCTAACCCTAAACCTAATCCTCACCCTCACCCTTACCCCCAACTTAACTGTAACCCTAAGCCTAACAATAACCCTAACCCTAAACCTAACCCTAATCCTCACACTCACCGTACTCTAACACTAACCGTAACACTAAACCTCATCCTAATGCTAACCATAAACTTCACCCTCACTCTAGCCCTCACCCTAACACTAATCCTAACCCTAAACCTCATCCTAACCCTCACTCTAACCCTAAAAGCCTAACCATCACACTAGCTAAATATAACCCTAAACCTCACCCTCACTTAACACTAACCCTCACCCTCAGCCTCACCCTCCGCCTAACACTAAGCCAAACCCTAACTCCAACCCTAACATAAACCACACACTCACCCTCACCCTAACACTATTCCCAACACTAACCCCAACCCTAACCCTCACCCTCACCCTAGCCTTCACCCTAACCCTAATCCTAACCCTAACCCAAACACTAACCATAAGCCTAACCCTAAATCTCACCCTAAACCTAACCCTAACCCTCACCCTCACTGTAAGGGTAACCCTAACCCTAACCCTAACAATAACCCTAACCCTAACTCTAACTCTCACCCTAACCATAACACTCACCCTAACCCTAACCCTCACCCTAACACTTACACTCACCCTAACACTAAGCCTAACCCTAACACTAACCCTCACAATAATCTTAAAAATTAACCTAACCCTAAAACTCACCCTAACCCTAAACCTAACCCACACCCTCACCATAACCCTAATTGTCACCCTAACCCTCACCCTAATTCTAACCCTCACCATAAACCTCACACTAACCCTAACCCTAATTCTTAATCTAACCCTCACCCTCACCCTAACCCTAAGTGTAACCCTAATCCTAACCCTCACCCTAACCCTAACCCTTATCCTTATCTTAACCCTCACCCTCAGCCTAACCCTCACCTTTATGGTACCGTCACCCTCACCCTAACCCTCAACCTAAACCTAACCCTCATCCTAACCCTCACCCTAACCGTAACCCTAACCATCATCCTAACCCGAACCCTTACCCTCAACCTCACCCTCGGACTAACCCTAAGCCTAAACCTAACCCTAACCCTCAACAACACCCTAGCCCTCACCCTAACCCTAATCCTAACCCTAACCCTCCTCCTAACCCTCACCCTAACCCTAACACTAACCATCACTCCAACCGAAATCCTCACACCCAACCTCACCCTAACCCTCACCCTCAACCTCAACGTAACTCTAACACTAACCCTAACAATAACACTAATCCTAACCCTAAACCTAACAATAAACCTAATCATATATCTAACCCTCACCCTCAGCCTCACCCTCACTGCAAACGTAACCCTAACCATTACACTAAAAATAATCGTAACCCTAAACCTAACCCTAACACTCACCCTCACCCTAACCCTTATCCTAACCCTAACCCTCACCCTAACCCTAACCCTCACCATAATCCTAACCCTCATCCTATCCCACACCTTAACCCTAACCCTAACCCTAAACCTCACCCTAACACTAACCCTAACCCTCACCCTCACCCTACCCCTCACCCTAACCCTAATACTAACCCTAATCCTCATCCTAACACTCACCCTAACCCTAACCCTAACCCTCACCCTAACCCTAATCCTCACCGTAACCGTCAAACTAACCCTAACCCCCACCCTCACTGTAACCTGAACGCTAAACCTCACCCAAAAACTAAAATTAACCCGAACGCTAATTCTCACCCTAACGCTAACCCTAACCCGAACCCTAACCCTAACCCTCACCCTTACTCTCACCCTCAGCTTAACTCTTAGCCTTACCCTAAACCTAAGCGTAACACAAACATTCACCTTAAAACTAAACCTAATACTAATCCTAACCCTAACCCTAACCCTAACCCTCATCCTAAACCTCACCCTAACCCTAACACTAATCCTAACCCTAACCCTCACCCTAACCCTCACACTAACCCTAACTCTAACCCTAAACCTCACCCTCACCCTCACCCTAAACTTAACCCTAACCCTAAATCTCACCCTAACCCTAACCCTCACCCTCACCCTCAGCATAACTCTAATCCTAACCCTAACAATAATACTAATCCAAACCCTAACCCTAAAGCTAACGCTCACCCTAACCCTTACCCTAAACATCACCCTCAGCCTCACCTTCACCGTAAACTTAAATCACCCTCATTGTAACCCTAACCCTAAACCTCACCCTAACCCTAAATCTCACCCTAACCCAAACCCTAACCCTCACCCTAGCTCTCACCCTAACCCTAATCATTCTCACCCTAAACCTCACACTAACCCTAACACTAATCCTCAATCTAACCCTCACCCTCTAACCCGAACCCGAACCCTCACCCTTACCATAACCCTCACCCTCAGCATAACTCTCACCTTTACTCTTACTGTCACCCTCATCCTAACACTCACCCTCATCCTAACCCTCACCCTAACCGTAACCCTAAACATCACCCTAACCCTAACCCTCACCCTCAACTTCAGCCTCAGCCTAGCCCTAAGCCTAAGCCTAACCCTAACCCTAAACCTCACACTCACCCTAGCCCTCATCCTAACCCTAATCCTAACCCTAACCCTAAACCTAAACCTCAACCTAACCATAATATGAACCATAACTCTAAACCTAATCCTCATCCCCACACTCACCCTCAGCCTAATCCTAAACCTAAGCCGAACCCTAACCCTAACCCTCACACTCGCCCTCACCAGAACCCTAATTCTAATCCTAACCTTAATCCTAAACCTAAACCTCAACCTAACCCTCACCCTAACCCTAACCCTAACCATAAACTTAACCCAAAACCTAACTCTCACCCTAAACCTAACCCTAACCCTCTCCCTCAGCCTAAACCTAAGCCTAAGCCTAACCCTAACCCTCACACTCACCCTAACCTTAACCCTAACCCTAATCCTAACCCTAACCCTCACACTCTCTCTAACCCTTACCTTTACTCGTAATATCACCCTCATCCTAACCCTCACCCTAAACCTAACCCTCATCCTAACCCTCACCCTAACCGTAACCCTAAACATCACCCTAACCCTAACCCTCACCCTCACCTTCAGCCTCAGGCTAATCCTAAACCTAAGCCTAAACTCACCCTAAACATCACACTCACCCTAGACCTCACCCGAACCCTAACCCTAACCCTAACCCTCATCCTAACCCTCAACCTAAACATAACCAGAACCATCACTCTAAACCTAATACTCATCCCAAACCTAGGCCTAAGCCTAACCCTGACACTAACCCTCATCCTCAGGGTAACCCTTACCCTAACCCTCACCCTAAAACTAAACTTAACCCGAAACCTAACTCTCACCCTAAACCTAACCCTAAACCTCACCCTAAACCTAACCCTCACCCTCACCCTCAACCTCAGCCTAATCCTAAGCCTAAGCCTAACCCTAACCCTAACACTCACACTCACCCTAACCTTAACCCTAATCCTAATCCTAAACCTAACCCTAACCAACACAGTCACCCTCACCCTAACCCTAATCCTAACCCTATCCCTAACACTATCCCTACCCCTAACTCTCACCCTAACACTAACCCTAACACTAACACTAACCCTAAACCTCATCCTAACCCTCATCCTAACCCTGACTCTAACCCGAAACCTCACCCTCACCCTAACCCTAACTCTAACCCTAACCCAAACCCTAAACCTCACCGTAACCCTAACCCTAACCCACACCCTCAATGTAACCGTAAATATAAACCTTACCCTAACAATAACCCTAACCTTAACCCTAAACCTCACCATAATCCTAGTCCTAACACTAACCCTAAACCTCACCCTCACCCTCACCCTAACCCCAACCCTAACCCGAACCCTAAACCTCAACCTTACCCTAACCCTCACCCGTACCCTCACCCTCACTGTAACTCTAACCCTAACCCTAAGAATAACACCAACCCTAACCCTAACCATCACCATAACCCTAATCCTAACCCCCAAACTCACCCTCAGCCTTACCCTTAGCCTAAGCCTTACCCTAAACCTAACCCTCAAACTCACCCTCACACTAACCCTAATTCTACTCTAACCATATCCCTAAACATCAACATAAAACTCAGCCTCACCCTAACCCTAACAATAAACCTAACCCTAACCTTCACCCTAAACCTCCACCTAACCCTAACTCTAACCCTAAAACTTACCCTCACCCTAAACCTAACCCTCACCATAAACTTCACCCTAACCCTCACCCTCAACATCACCCTCAACCTCACTGTAACTCTAACCCAAAACCTAACAATAAGATTAACCCTAATCCTAACCCTAACCCTAACCTTAACCCTAACCATAAACCTCACCCTCAGTCTCACCCTCACCGCAAAATTAACCCTAACCATAACACTAACAATAACCCTAACCATAACTCTAAACCTAACTCGAACCCTAAACCTTGCCTTATCCTCACTCCCAACCTCACCGTCAGCCTAACCCTAAGAATAACCCTAACCCTAACCCTCACCGTATCCCAAACCCTAACCGTAACCCTAACCCTAACCGAAACCCTCACCCTAACCCCAAACCTAACACTAACCCTTAACCCTAAACCTCACCCTCACCATCACCTTAACCCAAACAATAACCCTAACCCTCACCGTAACCCTAAGCCTAACCCTAACCCTAACCCTCACACTCACCCTCACCCTAACCCTAATCCGAAACATAACCCTATCCACAACCCAAACCCTCACCCTAGCCCTCAACCTAACCCAAATCCTAACCCTAAACCTCATCCTAAACCTCACCCTTACCCTCAACTTAACTCTAACCCTAACCCTAACAATAACCCTAACCCTAAACCTAACCCTAACCCTTGCACTCACCATAATTCTAACACTAACCTTAACCCTAAACCTCACCCTAACGCTAACAGTAAGCCTCACCCTCACTCTAGCCTTCACCCTAACCCTAATTATAACCCTAAACCTCATCCTAACCCTCACCCCAAACCTAAAAGGCTAACCATTACACTAGCCCTCAACCTAATGCTAAATTTAACCCTAAACCTCACCCGCACCTAACCCTAACCCTCAACCTCACCCTCACCCTCCGCTTAACACTAAGCCTAACCCTAACTCCAACCCTAACCATAACACTAACCCTAACGCTAAACCTCACCCTAACCCTCACCCTAACCCTCAAACTCACCCTAGCCCACAACCTAAACCTAAGCCTAAGCATAACCCTCACCCTAACTCTCACTATAACCCTAACCCCAACCCTCACCCTAACCCTAACCCTCTCCATCACCCTCATTCTAACTCTAATCCTAACCCTAACCCTAACCCTAACCCTCACACTCACCCTCACCTTAACCCTAGAACTAATCCTAGCCTTAACCCTCACCCTCACCCTCACCCTAAACCTCATCCTAACCCTAACCCTAACCATAACCCTAACCATAACCCTCACCCTCAGCCTCACCCTCACCGCAAACTTAACCCAAACCATGACACTAACAATAACTCAAACCCTCACCCTAACCCTAACCCTAAACCTAACCCTAACCCTAACCCTAACCCTAAACCTAAATCTAAACCTAACCATAACCCTAATACTAACCCTCACCCATACCCTCACAGTAACCATAACACTAACCTTAACCCTTACAATAACCCTAACCCTAACCCTATGCCTCATCCATACCATATCCTTCACACTAACCTTAACCCTCACGCTAACACTTACCCTCACACGAACACTAACTCTAACCCTAAAATTAACCCTCACATTAAACCGAACCCTAACCCTAAACCTCAACATAAACCTCACCCTCACCTTAACATTAACACTAACCCTAACCCTAAACCTCCCCCTCCCCCTCCCCCAACCCTATATCTAACCATAAACCTCACCCTAATCCTAACCCTAACCCTCACCCGCACCCTCAACCTCACCGTACCTCTAACCCTAACCCTAACAATAACACTAACCCTAACCCTAACAATCACCATAACCCTAATCCTCACCCCACCCTGAGCCTCACCCTCACCTCAAACTTAACCCTAACCATACCACTAACAATAACCCTAACCCAAACCCTAATCCTAATCCTCACCCCCACCCTCATCCTCACCCTAACCCTAATCCTATCCCTAACCCTCACCCTAACCTTAACTCTAAACCTAAACCTCACCCTCAGCCTAACCCTAACTCTAACCCTAACCCTAACACTAAACCTCACCCTAACTCTAACTCTAACCCTCATCCTAACCCTAACCCTCACCCTCACCCTCACATTTAGCCTAACCCTAAGCCTAACCCTGAACCTATCCCTAACACACACACTCAGCCTCACCCTAACACTAATCCTAACCCTAAACCTAACCCTCCCCCTAACTCTCCCCCTAACCCTAAACTTAACACGAACACCAACCCTAACCCTCAACCTAACCCTAACTCTAACCCTAAGCCAAACCCTAAACCTCACCCTAACACTAAACCTAACCCTCATGCTCACCCTCACAGTAACGGTAACACTAAACCTAACCCTAACCCTATTCCCAACCCTCACCTTAACCATAACCCTCACTCTAACCCAAACGATCACCCTAACACTTAACCTCACCCTAACACTAAACCTAACCCTAAGCCTAACCCTCACACTAACGCTAACACTAACCCTAACCCTAAACCTCAACTTAACCCTCAACCTCACCATAACCCTAATTCTAACCCTAATCATAACCCTCCCCCTAACCCTCCCCCTAACTCTATACCTAACCCTCAACTTCACCCTCACCCTCAACCTAACCCTAACACTAAACCCCACCCTAACCATAACCCTAACCCTCACTCTCATGCTCGTCCTAAGCCTAAGCCTAAGCCTAAGCCTAACACTAACTCTAACCCTCACCTTAACCCCAACACTAACACTAACCCTAACTCCAACCCTAAACCTCACACCCACCCTAACCTTAACTCTAATCCTAACCAGAAACCTAAACCTCATCCTAGCCCTAACCCTCACCCTCAACCTCACGCTCACTGTAACCATAACCCTAACAATAACCCTAAACCTAACCCTAACCCTCATCCTAAAGATAACCTTCACCCTAACCCTAACCCTCGCCCTAACACTTACCCTCACCCTATCACTAACCCTAACCTTAACACTAACCCTCACAATAACCCTAACCATCACCCTAACGCTCACCCTAACTCTGACCCTAACTCTCACCCTTACCCTAGCCCATACCCAAACCCTAAGCCTATGCCTAACCCTCACCCTAACCCTCACTCTAACCCTAACCCCAACACACCCTAACGGTAACCCTCAACCTCACCCTCATTTTAACTCTAATCCTAACCCTAACCCTAACACTCACCCTCACCTTAAGCCTAATCCTAATCCTAACGCTAAGACCAACTCTCACCCCCACACTAAATCTCACCCTAACCCTAACCCTAACACTAAACCTAACCCTAACCCTAACCCTCACCCTAAACCTAACTCTAACCCTAAACATCACCCTCACCCTAACCGTAACCCTAACCCTAATCCTAAACCTCATCCTAAACCTAAACCTTACCCTAACACTTACCCTCACCTTAATACTAACACTAACCCTAACATTAACCTTCACACTAACGCTAACCATCACCATAAACCAAAACCTCATCCTAACCCTAACCCTAACACTCAATGTCACCCTAAGCCTCACCCTAACTCTAACCCTCATCCTAACCCTTAACCTCTCACTAACACTAACATTAATCCTCATCTAACCCTCAACCTCACCCTAACCCTAACCCGAACACTCACCCTTACCATAACCCTCAACCTCAGCATAACCCTCAGATTTCTCTTACTGTCACCCTCTTCCTAACCCTCACCCTAAACCTAATCCTCAGCCAAACCCTCATCCTAACTGTAACCGTTACCATAACCCTAATCCTAACCCTCAACGTAACCCTAAACGTAACCCTCATCCTAACAATCATTCTAACCTTAACCCTAACCATTAACTTAACCCTAACCTCACCCTCACCTTCAGCCTCAGCCTAACCCTAAGCCTAAGCCTAAACCTAACCCTAAACCTCACACTTACCCTAGCCCTCACACTAAACCTAATCCTAACCCTAACCATCATCCTAACCCTCAAGCTAACGATAACATGAACCATCACTCTAAACCTAATCCTCATCCCTACACTCACCCTCAGCCTAACCCAAAGCCGAAGCCTAACCCTAACCCTAACCCTCACACTCACACTAACCCTAACCTTAATCCTAACCCTAACCCTAAAACTAAACCTCAACCTAATGCTCACCCTAACCCTAAACCTAACCCTCACTTTCACCTTAGGCCTCACCCTAACCCCACCCCAAACTTAACCTGAACCCTCACCGGAACCCGAACCCTAACACTCACCCTAACACTACCCCTAACCCTAAACCTAAACCTAACCCTAGGCCTAACACTAACCCTCACCCTCACCCTTGCCCTCACCCTAACTCTAATTGCAACCCTAAAACTCATCCAAACACTCACCCTAACGCTAATCCTAACCCTTAACCTAACACTAATCCTAATTCTAACCCTCAACCTAACTGTAATCCTGAACCTTACCATAACCCTAACCCTAACCCTCACCCTAATACTAAACCTTACTCGAACCCTAACCCTAAACCTCACCCTAACCCTAACCCTCACCCTCAAACAAGACCGCAACCTAACCCTAACCATCATCCTCACCCTAAACCTCACACTAACCCTAACACTAATCGTCATTCTAACCCTTACCCTCAACCTAACCCTAACCCTCAACCTAAATCTAACCCTCACACTCACCATAAACCTAAAGCGAAACCTCACCCTATCCCTAACCCTAACAATAACACTAAACCTCACCCTAACCCTAACCCTAACCCTCACACGCACTCTCACCCAAATGCTATTCCTAAACCTAACCATATCACTAACCCTAACCCTCACCCTAAACCTCACCCTAACCCTAACCCTAATACTAATCCTAACTCTAACCGTCACACTAACCGTCACCCTAACACTAACTCTAACCCTAAAACTCACCCTCACCCTAACCCTAAACCTCACACTCACCCTCACCCTCAGCCTATCCCTAAGCCTAGCCCTAACCCTAACCCTCAGACTCACCCGCACCCTAACCCTAATCCTAAACCTAAACCTAAACCTAACCCTCATCCTAACTCTAACCCTCACCCTAACCCTAACACTAACACTAACCCTAACCCTAAACCTCACCTTATCCCTCAACCTAACCCTAACTCTAACCCTGAACCTCACCCCCACCCTAACCCTGAACCTAACCCTAAACCTCACCCTCACCCTAGCCCTCACCCTAACCCTAATCCTAACCTTAACACTCATCCTAAACCTCACCCTAACCCTAAACCTAACCCTCACCCTAACCCTAACCCTCACCCTTAACCTCATCCTTAGCCGAAGCCTAAGCCTAATCCTAAACCTAACACTAACCAACACACTCAACCTCACCCTATCCCCTAACCCTAACCCTCACCCTAACCCTAACCCTCACACTCAACCTCATACTTAGACTAACCCTAAGGCTAACCCTAAACCTAACCCTAACCCACACACTCACCCTCACCCTAACTCTAATACTAACCCTAACCCCAACCCTAACCCTCACCCTAGCCTTCACCCTAACCCTAAACCTAACCCTAACCCAAACTCTCACCATAACCCTAACCCTAAACCTCACCCTAAACCTAACCCTAACCCTCACCCTCACTGTAAGGGTAACCCTAACACTAACAATAATCCTAACCCTAACTCTAACCCTCACCCTAACACTTACCCTCACCCTTACACTAACCCTAATCCTAACACTAACCCTCACACTAATCTTAACCCTTAACCTAACCCTAAACTTCACCCTAAACCTAACCCTAACCCAAAACCTCAGACTAGCCCTCACCCTAACCCTAATTGTAACCCTAACCCTAACCCTAACCCTAACCCTCACCCTAAACCTCAAACAAACCCTAACCCTAATTCTCAATTTAACCCTCACCCTCACCCTAACCCTAACTGTAACCCTTACCCTAACCCTCGCCTTAACCCCAACCCTTACCCTTATCTTAATTCTCACGCTCAGACTAACCCTCACATTTACGGTACCATCACCCTCACCCTAACACTCACCCTAACCCTAACCCTCATCCTAACCCTCACCCTAACCGTAAACCTAACCATCACCCTAACCCTAACACTCACCCTCAACCTGACAATCAGACTAACTCTAAGCCTAAGCATAAATCTAACTCTAACCCTCAACCTCACCCTAAACCTTATCCTTATCCAAACCCTCATCCTAAACCTCAATCTAACCCTAACCCTAACCATCTCCTGAAACCTAATCCTCACACCCAAACTCACCCTCAGCCTCACCCTCCACCTCACTTTAACTCTAACCCTAACCCTAACAATAACACTAACCCTAAACCTAACCCTAACCCTAACCCTAAATCTCAACCTAAACCTCCCCCTAACCCTAACCCTAACACTAACCCTAACCCTCCCCCTAAGCCTAACTCTAACCCTAAACCTCACACTCAACGTAACCCTAATCCTAACCCTAACCCTTAACCTCACCCTAACCCTAACCCTCACCCTTAACCTCACCCTCACCCTCAAGGTAACTCTAACCCTAACCCTAACAATAACACAAATCCTAACCCTAACCCTAACCCTAACCCTAATCCTATATCCAACCCTCACCCTCAGCCTCACCCTCACTGCAAACATAACCATAACCATAACACTAACAATAACCCTAAACCTCATCCTAACCCTCACCCTAACCCTAACCCTAAACCTAAACCTCACCCTAACACTAAACCTAATGCTCACCCTCACCATAGCCCACACCCTAATGCTAATCCTAAACCTAATCCTCATCCTAACACTCAGCCTAACCCAAACCCTAACCCTCACCCTAGCCCTAACCCTCAAAGTAACCCTAACCCACACCCTCACTGTAACCTGAACCGTAAACCTCACCCAAACCCTAAACTTAACCTGAACCCTAACTCTCACATTAACGCTACCCATAACCCGAAAACTAAACCTAACCCTTACACTTACACTCACCCTCAGATTAACCCTTAGCCTAAACCTAACCCTAAGCCTAACCCACTAACCCTAACACTAACCCTAATCCTAATCCTAAACCTAACCCTAACCCTCACCCTCATCTTAAACCTCACCCTAACCCTAACACTAACCCTAACCCTCACCCTAAACCTAACTCTAACCCTAAACTTCACCCTCAACCTCACCCTAACCCTAACCCTAACCCTAACCCTAAACCTCACCCTAACCCTAATGCACAACTTCACCCTCACCCTCAACATAACTCTAATCCTAACCCTAACAATAACACTAATCCTAACCCTAACCCTAACCCTCACCCTCATCATAACCCTAACCTTAACACAAACCCTAACCCTAACCCTAACACTAACCCAAACCCTAAAACTCACCCTAACCCTAACCCTAACTCTCACCCTCAGCCCCACCCTCACTGTAAACTTAACCCTAACCATAACACTAACAATAACCCTAACCCTAACTCTAATCTAACCCTCACACTCACCCTAACCCTAACCCTCACCCTAATCCTAAACCTAACCATAACCCTAAACCTCACCATAACCCTAATCCTAACCATCAACTTCACCCTAACCCTCACACTAACCCTAATCATCCTCACCCCAAACGTCACACTAATCCTAACACTAATCCTTAATCTAACCCTCACCCTCACCCTAACACTAATGTGAACCCTCACCCTTACCATAACCCTCACCCTCAGCCTAAACCTCACTTTTACTCTTAGTGTCACCCTCATTCAAAACCTCACCCTAAACCTAACACTCATCCTAACCCTCACCCTAACCGTAACCCTAAACATCACCCCAACCATAAACCTCATCCTCAGCTTTAGCCTCAGCCTAACCCCAATCCTAAGCCTAACCTTAACCTAAACCTCACACTCATCCTATCCCTCACCCTAACACTAACCCTCACCCTAACCCTAATCCTTACCCTAACCCTAACCCTAACCCTAAACCTAAACCTCAACCTCACCCTAACCCTAACCCTAACACTAAACCTAACCCTAACCATAATCATAACCCTCACCGTCAGCCTCACCCTCACCGCAAACTTAACCCAAACCATAACACTAACAATAACCCTAACCCTCACCCTAACCCTAAACCTAAACCTAACTCTAACTTAAACCCTAACCCTAAAACTAAAACTGACTCTAACCCTAAAACTAACTCTCACCCTCACCCTCACTGTAACCTTAACCCTAACCTAACCCTTAAAATAACACTAACCCTAACCCTATCCCTCATCTTAACCATATCCTTCACCCTAACCCTAACCCTCACCCTAACACTTACCCTCACCCTAACCATAACGCTAACACTAACCCTAACCCTAACCCTCACCCTCAGCTACCCCCTAACCCTAACTCTAACCCTAAACCTCCCCCTCCCTCTAACCCTAACCCTAACCATAACTCTAAACCTCAGCCTAACCCTAAACCTAAACCTCACCCTCACCCTAGCCCTCACCCTAACCCGAATCCAAACTTAACCCTCATCCTAACCCTCATTCTAACACTAACCCTAACCCTCACCTTCAGCCTCACCCTAACACTAAACATAACCCTAACCCTCAACCTAACCCTAACCGTCACCATCACCATAATTCTTACCCTAACCCTCACCCTAAACCTAAACTTAACCCAAACCCTAACCCTAACCCTAATTCTAACCGTAAACCTAATCCTCACACTCACCCTAACCCTCACCTTAACCCTAACTGTAACACGAACCCTAACCCAAAACCTCACCCTCAGTCTCATCCTAACCCTAACTCTAACCCTAAACCTCACCCTCATCCTAATCCTCACTCTAAACCTAAACCTCATCCTAACCCTAACCCTAAACCTCGCCCTCACGCTAGCCCTCACCCTAACCCTAATCCTAACCCTAAACCTCATCCTAACCCTCACCCTAAACCTCACCCTCAGCCTCCTCCTAACCCTATATCTAACCGTAAACCTCACCCTCACCCAAACCCTAACCCTAACCCTAAACCCAACCCTAACTCTAACCCTAACACTCACCTGCAACCTCAACCTCACCGTAACTCTAACCCTAACCCTAACAATAACACTAACCCTAACCATCACCCTAAACCTATTCCTCACCCCACCCTCAGCCTCACCCTCACTGCAAACTTAACCCTAACCATAACACTAACAATAAACCTAACCCTAACACTAACACTAATCCTCAGCCCCACCCTCATCCTCAGCCTAACTCTAAGCCTAACCCTAACCCTAAGACTAACCCTCAGCGAAACCCTAACCCTAACCCTATACCTAACCCTAAACCTAAACATAACCCTAACCCTAAACCTAAACCTAATCCTCAGCTTCACCCTCACCCTAAACCAAACCCTAACCCGAAACCTCACCCTAACCCTAAGGCTAAGCCTAACCCTAACCCTAAACTTCACACTCACTCTACCCTAACCCTAATCCTAAACATAATCCTCATCTAAACACTCAATTTAACGGTAATCCCAACCATCACCCTAACCCTAACCCTCACCCTCACCCTCAGCCTCAGCCTAATATTAAGCCTAACTCTAACCCCAAACCTAACCCTAACACTAAACCTAACCCTCACCCTAACGCTCACCCTCACCCTAGCCCATACCCAAACTATAAGCTTAAGCCTAACACTCGACATAACCCTCACTCTAACCCTAACCCCAACACTCACCCTAACCTTAACCCTCACCCTCACCCTCACCCTAACTCTAATCCTAACCCTAACCCTAACACTCACCCTCACCTTAACCTTAATCCTAATCCTAACCCTAACACCAACCCTCACCCCCAAACTAAACATCACCAGAACACTAACTCTAACCCTAACCCTCACCTTAAACCTAACTCTAAACCTAAACCTCACCCTCACACTATCCATAACCCTAAAACTAATCCTAAACCTCACCCTAAACCTAAACCTCACCGTAACACTAACCCTAACCCTCAACTTCACCCTAGGCCTCACCCTATCTCTAACCCTCATCCTAACCCTAAACCTCACAGTTACACTAACACTAATCCTCAATCTAACACGAACCCTCACCCTAACCCTAACCTGAGCCCTCACCCTTAACATAACCCGAACACTCAGCCTAACCCTCACCTTTTCTCTTACTGTCACCCTTATCCTAACCCTCACCCTAAACCTAACCCTCATCCTAACCCTCACCCTAATTGTAACCCTTACCATCACCCTAACCCTAAACCTCACCCTCACCTTCAGCCTCAGCCTAACCCTAAGCCTAAGCATAAACCTAACCCTAAACCTCACACTCACCCTAGCCCTCACCCTAAACCTAATCCTAACCCTAACCCTCATCCTAACCCTCAAGCTAACCATATCCTGAACCATTATTCTAAACCTAATCCTCATCCCCACACTCACCCTCAGCCTAACCCAAAGCCTAAGCTTAACCCTAACCCTAATGCTCACAGTCACCCTCACCCTAAACTTAATCCTAAAAGTAACCCTAAACCTAAACGTCGACCTTACCCTCACCCTAAACCTAACCCTAACCCTCACCCACACAATAGGCCTCACCCTAACCCTCACCCCAAACCTAACACTCACCCTCACCGTAACCCTCACCCTAACCCTACCCCTAACCCTAAAACTAAACCTCACCCTAACCCTAACCCTAAGCCTCACCCTCACCGTTGCCCTCACCCTAACATTAATTGCAAACTTAACCCTCATCCAAACACTCACCCTAACCCTAACCCTAACCGTCAACCTAACCTTACACCTAATTCTAAGCCTCAACATAACCCTAACCCTGATACTCACTGTAACCCTAACAATAATCCTCACCCTAACCTAAACCTAATCCGAACCTTAAACCTCACCCTAACCCTAACCCTCATCCTCACCCTATCTCTCATCCTAAACTTAATCCTAACCCGAACTCTCATGTAAACACTCACCCTAACCCTTACACTAAACCTCGCCCTAAACCTAGCCCTAATCCTAACACTCAACCTAAACCTAACCCTAAACCTCACCCTAAACCGAACCCGAAACCTCACCCTCATGCTAGCCCTCACCCTAACCCTAACCTAAACCTAACCCTCATCCTAACCCTCACCCTAACCCTAACGCTAACCCTAACCCTAAGCCTAACCCTAACCCTAACCCTCACACTAACACTAAACCTAACACTAACCCTCACAATAACCCTCACCCTAAAGCTAATAATAACCCTAAACCTCACCCTCACCCTAAACCTAACCCTCACCCTCACCCTCACCCTCAGCCTATCCCTAAGCAAAACCCTAAACCTAACCCTCACACTCACCCTCACACTGACCCTAATCCTAACCCTAAACTTAACCCTCATCCTAACCCTAATGCTGACCCTAACAATAACCCTAACACTAACCCTAACACTAAACCTCACCCTATCCCTCACCCTAACCCTAACCCTTACCCTAAACCTCACCCTAACACTAATTCTAACCTTATCCCTCATCCTAACCCTCACCCTAACCCTAAACCTCACCCTTATCCTCACCCTCAGATTAACAATTAGCCTAAACCTAACCCTAAGCCTAACCTAAACCCTCACCCTAACATTAACCCTAATCCTAATCCTAACCCTAAGCCTAACCCTCACCCTCATCCTAACCCACACACTAAACCTAACACTAAACCTAACCCTAACCCTCACCCTAACCCTCACACTAACACTAACACTAAACCTAAACCTCAACCTCAACCTCACCCTAACCCTAACCCTAACCCAAACCTCACCCTAACCATAAACCTCACCCTCACACTCACCATAACTCTAATCCTAACCCTAACAATAACACTAATCCTAACCCTAACCCTAACCCTCACCCTCACTGTAACCCTAACCCTAACCCAAACCCTCACCCACACCCTCACCCTAACCCTAACCCTAAACCTCACCCTAAACCTAACCCTAGCACTAAAAAAACCCTAAACCTAACCAGAACCCTCATCCTAACCAAAAACTTCACCCTATCCCTAACCCTCATCCTAGCACTTACCCTCACCCTAACACTAACCCTTACCCTAATATTAACCCTCACACTAACCCTAACCATCACTCTAACCCTAAACCTCACCCTAACCCTAACCCTCACCGTCAACCTAGCCCTCAACCTAACCCTAACCCTCATCCTCTGCCTAAACCTCAAACTCACTCTAACACTAATTCTCAACCTAACCAGCACCCTCAACCTTACCCTAACCCTCACCCTTACCATAACCCTCACACTCAGCTAAAACCTCACCTTTACCCTTACTGTCACCCTCATCCTAACCCTCACCCTAACACTAATCCTCATCCTAACCCTGACTATAAGGGTAACCCCAACCATCACCCTAACCCTAACCCTCACCCTCACCCTCAGTCTCAGCCTAACCCTAAGCCTAAGCCTAAGCCTAAACCTAACCCTAACCCTCACACTCACCCTAGCCCTCTCCCTAACCCTAATCCTAACCCTAAACCTCATCCTAACTCTCACCCTAACCCTAACCCTAAACCTCACCCTAACCCTAAACCTCACCCTCACTCTCAGCCTAACCCTAAGCCTAACCCTAACCCTAATCCTAACCCTCACACTCACCCTCACCCAAACCCTAATCCTAAACCTAACCCTATCCCTAACCCTAACCCTCACCCTCACCCTCACCCTAACCCTAACCCAAACACTAACCCTAACACTAACCCTCACACCAAACCTCACCTTAACAATAACTCTAACCCTAAACCTCACCCTGACCTAACCCTAAGTCTAACCCTAACCAAAACCCTAAACCTCACCCTAAACCTAAACCTAACCTTCATCCGCACCCTCACAGTAACTGTAACCCTAAACCTAACCCTAACAATAACCCTAACCCTACTCCTACCCCTCACCCTAACCATAACTTTCACCCTAACCCAAACCCTCACCCTAATGCTCACCTTCACCCTAACCATAACACTAACCCAAACCCTAACCCTCAACCTAAACCTTCCCCTAACCCTATATCTAACCCTCATCCTCACCCTCACCTTCACCTTAAGCCTAACCCTAAACCCCACTGTAACCCTAACCCTAACCCTCACACTCATGCTTGGCCTAAGCCAAAGCCTAAGCCTAACCCTAACCCTAACCCTCACCTTAACCCTAACACTAACGCTAACCCTAATTCTAATCCTAAACCTCACCCTCACCCTAACCCTAACTCTAACCCTTACCCTAAACCTAAACCTCATCCTAACCCTAACCCTCAGCCTCACCCTCAACCTCACCGTAAACGTAACCCTAACCCTAACCATAACAATAACCCCAACCCTAACCCTAACCATCCTAACCATAACCTTCACCCTAACCCTAACCCTCACCTTAACATTTACCCTCACCCTATCACTAACCCTATCCCTAAAACTAACCCTCACACTAACCCTAACCATCACCCTAACCCTAAATCTCACCATAATCCTAACCGTAACCCTCAACCGAGCCCGCAACCTAACCCTAACCCTCATCCTCACCCTAAATTTCACACTAACCCTAACACTAATCCTCAATCTAACCCTCACCTTCACCCTAATCCTAACCATCACCCTTACCATAATCCTCACCCTAAGCTGAAAACTCACCTATATGATTACCGTCACCCTCACCCAAACCCTAATCCTCATCCTAACCCTCACCCTAACGGTAACCCCAACCATTACCCTAACCCTAACCCTAAACCTCAACCTCACCCACAGCCTCAGCGTAACCATAAGTCTAAGCCTAACCTGAACCTTAACCCTCACCCTCACCCTAGTACTCACCCTAACCCTAATAATAACCTGAGCCCTCATCCTAAACCTCACTCTAACAATAACCCTCACCCTAACCCTAACCATCACCCTAACACTTACCCTCACCCTAACACTAAATCTAACCCTAACATTCACCCTCACAATAACCATAACCCTCACCCTAACCCTAAACCTCACCCTAACCCTAACACTAATCCTAACCCTCACCCTCAACCTAGACCTCAGCCTAACCCTAATTCTTACCGTTACCTTCACCTAATCCTAACCATCGTCCTCACCCTAAACCTCACACTAAGCATAACCCTAATCCTCAATCTAACCCTCACCCTCACCCTAACCCCTAACCCTCAGCCTGAAACTAACCCTCACCATAACCTTAACTCTCGCCCTTATCTTAACCCTCAACCTCAGCCTAACCCTCAAATTTACCCTTATCATCACCCTCACCCTAACCCTCACCCCAACCCTAAACATCATCCTAACCTTCAAGTTAACCGTAACCCTAACCATCACCCTAACCCTAACACTCACCCTCAACCTTACCCTCAGCCTAAACCAAAGCCTAAGCCTAAGCCTAACCCTAAACCTCACCCTCACCCTAGCCCTCACGAAAACCCTAATCCTAACCCTAACCCTCATCCTAACCCTCACCTTATCCTAACCCTAACCATCACCCGAACACTAATCCTCACACCCACCCTCACCCTCAGCCTAACCCTAACCATAACCCTAACCCTCACAATCACCCTCACACTAAACCTAATCCTAACCCAACCCTAAACCTCAACCTAACCCTCACCCTAACCCTAACCCTAATCCTAACCCTAACCCTAACCCTGAACCTAACCCTCCCCCTAACCTTAACCCTAAACCTTACCCTAACACTAACCCTCACACTAACCCTAACCCTCACCCTAACCCTAAACCTCACCCTAACCCTAACTCTGACCCTCACTCTCACCCTAACCCTCATCCTCACCCTAAACCTAACCCTAAACCTCACCCTCAGCCTCACCCTCCCAGCAAAGGTAATCTTAACCATAACACTACCTTAACCCTGATCCTAACCCTCACCCTCACCCTAATCCTAAACCTAACCCTCACCCTAACCCTAACCCTCACCCTCACTATAACCCTAAACCTCATCCTAACTTCACTCTAAGCCAAATCATCACCCTCACTGTAACACTAACCCTCACCCCCACCCTCACCCTCAGCCTAACCCTAAGCCTAAGCCTAACCCTAACCCTAACCCTCACACTCACCCTCACCCTAACACTTATCCTAACCATAACCCTCACACTTACCCTAACCCTTACCCTCACCTTAACCTTAACTGTAACACTCAGCCTAACCCTCATCCTAATCATCACACTAAACCTAAACCTCACCCTCACCATAACCTTAACCCTCAGCCAAACGCACTTCCTAACCCTAACCCTAACCCTCAACCCAACCCTAACCCTAACCTTAACTCTAACCCTTACCCTAACCCTAAACCCCACCCTCACCCTCACCCTCAGCCTAAACCTAACCCTAAAGCTAAACCTAAACCTAACCCTCACACTCACCCTCACCCTAAATCTAGCCCTAAACCTAACCCTGAACTTCACCCTAAACACAACCCTATCCCTAACCCTCACCTAACCCTAACCCTGTTCCTAACCCTCACCCTAACCCTCACCCTAAACCTCACCGTAAACATAAGCCTAAACCTAACCCTCAACTTCACCCTAAACCTCACCCTAATCCTTACCCTCATCCGAACCCTAAACCTAACCCTCAGCCTAACCCTCATCCTAAACCACCCCTAACCCTAACCCTCGCTCTAAGCTTAATGCTAATCCTAACCCTAACCCTCACATTAACCCTAACCCTAACCCTCACGCTCAACCTAACTGTCAGGCTAACCCTCATCCTAACCCTAACCCTAATCCTAACCCTCACCCTAACCTTAACGCTAACCCTAACCCTAACCCTCACATTAACCCTAACCCTATCTGTCACGTTCAACCTCACCCTCAACATGAACCTAACCCTAACCCTAATCCAAAACTAACCCTACCCCTCACCCTAACGCTAAACCTAATGCTAACCAAAAACCTCACCGTAATCGTAAACCTATCCCTAAACCTCACCCTAACCATAACCCTAATCCAAAACCTAATCCTCACCCTAACCCTTAACATCACTCTAAACCTTTCCCTCACCCTAACCCTAAATTATCAGTCTAACCCTCATCCTAACCCTAACCCTAACATTCACCCTAACCTTAACCCTAACCATAAACCTGACCCTCACCTAAACCCTAACCTTCACCCTCACCCTCAACCTCACCCTCACGCTCACACTAACCCTCACACTCACCCAAACCCTCACCCTAACCCTAACCCTCATCCTAACCCTCACCCTAACCGTAACCCTAACCATCACCCTAACCCTCACCCTCACCCTCACCCTCAGCCTCAGCCTAACCTTAATCCTAAGCCAAACCCTAACCCTCACCCTCACCTTAGCCCTCACAGTAACCCTAATCCAAACCATAACCCTCATCCTAACCCTCAACGTAACCATAACCCTAACCAACACTCTAAACCTAAGCCTCATCCCCACACTCAGCATCAGCCTAACCCTAAGCCTAAGCCTAAGCCTAACCCTACCCCTAAACCTCACCATAAACCTAACCGTAACCTAACCCTAACCCTAACCCTAATCCTCACAATCACTCTCACCCTAAACCAAACCCTAACCCTAACCCTAAACCTCATCCAAAGCCTCACTCTAACCCTAAATCTCACCCTGACTGTAACACTAACCCTCATCCCCACCCTCACCCTCAGCCTAACCCTAAGCCTAAGCATAACCCTAACCCTAACCCTGACACTCACCCTCACCGTAAATAATCCTAACCCTAACCCTATCCCTAAACCAAAACCTAAACCTCACACTCACCCTAAGACTAACACTAACCCTAAACCTCACCCTCAACCTAACCCTAACACTAAACCTCACCCTAAAACTCACCCTCACCCTAATCCTCACCCACAACCTCACCCTCACAATAACTGTAAACCTAACCCTAACAATAACACTAACACTAACCCTAACCTTAAATCTAACCCTAACCATAAACCTCACCCTCACTGCAATCTAAACCCTAACCATAATACTAACAATAACCCTAACCCTAACCCTAAGCCTAACCCTAACACTAACCATAAATCTAACCCTAAAACTCAACCTCACCCTAAATCTAACTCTAACACTAACCCAAACCTTAAAACTCACCCTAACCCTAACCCTAACCCTCAACCGCACCCTCACCCTCACCATAACTCTAACCCTAACCCTAAACCTAACTATCACCCTAAACCTAATCCTCACACCACCCTCACCTTCAGGCTAACACTACACCTAAGCCTAAGCCTAACCCTAACCCTCACTATAACCCTAAACGTAATCCTCTCACTAAGCCTAACCCTAACCCTAATCCTGACCATCACCCTCACATTAAACCAAACCCTAACCCTAACCGTAACCCTAAGCCTAACCCTCATCCTCACCCTAAACTTCACACTAAACCTAACCCTAATCCTCAATCTAACCCTCACCCTCTCCTTAACCCCTAACCTTCAACCTTACCATAAACCTCACCCTAACCCTAACCCTCAAACTTATCTTAACCCTCACCCTCAGCCTAACCCTCAACTTTACCCTCACCATCACACTCACCCTAACTCTCACCCTATCCCTATACCTCATGCTAACCTTCAACCTAACCGTAACCCTAAACATCACCCTAACCCTAAACCTCACCCTCAACCTCACCCTTAGCCTAAGCCTAAAACTAACCCTAACCCTAAACCCCACCCTCACCCTAGCCCTCACCCTAACCCTAATCCTAACCCTAACCCTCATCCAAACCCTAACCCTAACCCTAACTCTCACCCTCACCCTCACCCGCACCCTCACCCTCACCATAACTCTAACCCTAACCTTAACAATAACACTAATCCTATCTCTAAACCTAACCCTAAAGCTAATCCTAAACCTATCCCTCACCCTCAACCTCACCCTCACAGCAAAGGGAATCTTAACTATAACACTAACAATAAGCCTAACCCTAAACATAATCCTAACCCTCACCCTCACCCTAACCCTAATCCTAACCCTAACCCTCACCCTAACCCTAACCCTCACCCTCACCTTAAGCCTAATTCAAATTCTAAAACTCACCCTAACACTAATCCTCATCCTCACCATAACCCTAACCCTCACACCTACCTTCACCCTCAGCCTAACCCTAAGCCTAAACCTAACCCTAACGCTAACCCTCACACTCACCCTTACCCTAACCCTAATCCAAAACCTAAGCCTATCCCGAAACCTCACCCTAACCCTAACCCTCACCCTAAACCTCCCCCTAAACCTAACTCTAAACCTAAAACTCACACTAAAACAAACCCTAACCCTAAACCTCACCATAAACCTCACCCTAACCCTAACCCTCACCCTCACCCTCACCCTCAACTTAACTCTAAACCTAACCCTAACAATAACACTAACCCTAACCCTAACCCTAAACCTAACCCTAACCATAAACCTCACCCTAAACGCAAACTTAACCGTAACCATAACACTAACAATAACCCTAACCCTAACCCTAACCCTAATTTTAACCCTAACCCTAACCCTAATTCTTACCCCCACCCTCAACCTCAGCCCAAGCCTAAGCCTACCCTAACACTAAACCTAACCGTAAACTTAAATCTCACCCTCACCCTAACCCTAACTCTAACCCTAACCCTAAACCTCACCTTAACCCACACCCTCAACCTCACTCTCACCGTCACTGTAACTCTAACCCTAAACCTAACAATAACGCTAACCCTTACCCTAAACCTAACCCTAACACTAACCGTAACCCTCACCCTCACCGCAAACTTAACCCTAACCATAACACTAACAATAACCCTAACCCTAACCCAACCCTCACTGTAACGCTAAACCAAACCCTAATCCAAACCCTAAACCTAACCCTAACTCTAACACTAACCCTATCCATAATCCTCACCCTCACCCTCACCCTAACCAAAACCCTATCCTTAACCCTCACCCTAACCCCAACCCTAATCCTAAACCTAACCCTAAACCTAAACATAACCCTAACACTAAACCTCATCCTAACCCTCACCCTAAACCTAACCCTAAACCTCACCCTAACCCTAACCCTAACCCTCACCCTGAAGCTCGGCCTAAGCCTAAGCCTAAGAATAGGCCTAACCCGAACTCTAACAATCACCCTATCCCTCACCCTAACCCTAACCCTAAAACTAACACTAACTCTAACCCTAAACCTCACCCTCAACCTAAGCCTAACTCTAAACCTAACCCTAAACCTTTACCTCACCCTAACCCTAAAACTAACCCTCACCCTCACCGTAACCTTAACCCTAACATTAACCCTAACAATAACTCTAACCCTAAACTTAACCCTCACTCTAAATATATCCCTCAACATAACCCTAATCCTCAATCTAACCCTCACCCTCACCTTAACCCCTAACCCTCAACCTTACCGTAACCTTCACCCTAACCCTAAACCTCACCCTTATCTTAACCCTCACCCTCAGCCTAACCCTCAACTTTACCCTTATATCACGCTCACCCTAACCCTCAACCTATCTCTAAACCTCATGCTAACCTTAAAGCTAACCCTAACCCTAACCCTAACCCTAACCCTAACCCTCACCCTAGCCCTCACCCTAACACTAATCCTAAACCTGACCCTCATCCAAACCCTCACCCTAACCCTAAATGTAACCCTCACCCTCACCCTCACCCTCATCATAGCTCTAACCCTAAACTTAACAATAACACTAATCCTAACTCTAAACCTAACCCTAACCCTAACGCTAATCCTAAACCTAAACCTCACCCTCAGCGTTACCCTCACAGCAAAGGTAACCTTAACCATAACACTAACAATAACCCTAACCCAAAACCTAATCCTAAACCTCACACTCACCCTAACCCTAATCCTAACCCTAACCCTCACCCTAAACCTAACCCTCACCTTCACCTTAAGCCTAATCCCAATTCTAAATTCACCCTAACACTAATCCTCACCCTAACCATATCCCTAACCCTCACACCTACCTTCACCCTCAGCCTAACCCTAAGCCTAAGCCTAACCCTAAACCTAAACCTCACACTCATGCTTACCCTAACCCTAATCCTAACCTAAGCCTATCCCTAAACCTCAATCTAAACCTAACCCTCCCCCTAAACCTAACTCTAAACCTAAACCTCACCCTCAACATAACCTTAACCCTAAACCTCACCATAAATCTCACCTAATCCTAACCCTCACCCTCACCCTCAACTTAACTCTAACCCTAACCCTAACAATAACACTAATCCTAACCCTAAACCTAAACCTAACCCTAACCATAAACCTCACCCTCATCAGAAACTAAACCCTAACCATAACACTAACAATAACCCTAACCCTAACCCTAACTTTAACCCTAACCCTAAACCTAAACCTAATTCTCAACCCCACCCTCAACCTCAGCCTAACCCTAAACCTAACCCTAACACTAACCCTAATCCTTAACCTAAATCTCACCCTAAACCTAACCCTATCCCTAACCCTAACCCTAAACCTCACCCTAACCCTAACCCTAACCCTCACCCACAACCTCACCCTCAACGAAAATCTAACCTTAAGCTAACAAAAGCACTAACCCTAAACCTAATTATCACCTTAACCCTAATCCTCACCCCCACCCTCACCCTCAGCCTACCCCTAAGTCTAAGCCTAACCCTAACCCTAACCCTCACACTCACACTCACCCTAAACCTCACCCTAACACTTACCCTCACCCTAACCCTCACCCTAACCCTAAGCCTAACCCTAAACCTCACTCTCACGCTAACAATCACCCTAACCCTTACCCTCACACGAACACTAACTCTCAGCCTAACCCTCATCCTAACCCTAGCCCTAACCCTACCCCTCACTCTAACCTTAACGCTAACAATAAAGGTAACCCTCATATTAACCTCATATTAACCTCACACTCACACTCAACCTCACCCTCAGTCTAACCCTATCCCTAACCCTAATCCAAACCGTAACCCTCATCCTCACCCTCACCCTAACTCTAAACCTAATCCTCACTAAAACTAATCCTCACCCTAACCCTAACCCACACCCTAACCTTAACCCTAACCCTAACCCTCACCCAAAACCTCACTTTCACCCTCAACCTCAGCCTCACCCTCACCCTTACCATCACCCTCACCCTAACACTCACCCTCACCCTAATCCTAACCATAACTCTAACCCTCACCCTAAACCTAACTCTGACACTCACCCTCACCCTCACCCTAAGCGTAAACCTACACCTAAGCCTAATCCTACACCTAAACCTCACCCTCACCCTCACCCTAAACCTAAACCTTACCCTAACCCTAACCCTAGCCCTCACCCTAACACTAACCCTAATCCTCCCCCTCACCTTAACCCTAACCCTAATGCTAACCCTAACACTCACCGTCACAGTAAACCTAATCCTAACCCTCACCCTAAACCTAACCTTAACCCTAATACTATCCGTAACTCTCACCGTCACCCTAAACCTCACTCTAACCCTTACCCTAACCTTAACCCTCACCCTAACACTACCCTAACACTAACACTAAACCTCACCCTAACCCTCACCCTATTCCTAAATCTAAACCTAACCCTCACCCTAACGCTCACCCTAACCCTCAACCTAAACCTAAACCACACCCTCACCCTAACCCTCACCCTAAAACTTACCCTCACCCTATCCCTAACATTAACCCTAACACTAATCCTCACCCTATCCCTAACCCTGAAACTCACCCTAAACCTCACCATCACCTTAACCCTCACCCTAACCCTAACCGTCACTCTCACCCTAAAACTCACCCTCTCCCTAACCCAAACCCTTACTCTAACCCTACCCTAAACCTCACCCGAATCCTAATCCTCACCCTAAACCTAACTCTAAACCTAACCCTCATACTAACCCAAACCCTCACCTTAAACCTCACCCTAACCCTCATGCTAACACTAAAGCTAACCCTAACTCTCACTCTCACCCTAACCTTCATCCTAACCCTTATCCTCACACTAACCCTAACCCTAACCCTAATCCTCACATTAACCCTAACACTCACACTAACCCTAATGCTACCCCTCACCCTACCCCTCACATTAACCCTAACCCTAACCCTCACCCTAGCCCTATCCATAACCCTCACCTTCCCACTAACCCTCAATGTCACTGTCACCCTAACCCTCACCCTAACCCTAATACTCACCTACACCCTCACCCTCACCGTCACCCTCACCGTCACCCTCACCCTCACGCTAAACATCACCCTAAACCTAACTGTAATCCTCACCCTAACCCTAAATCTCACCTTAAACCTCACCCTCACCCTAATCCTCACCCTCAGACTAACCCTAACCCTAAGGCTTTCCTAACGGAAACCCTCACCTTCATCCTCACCCTCACCCTAACCCTAACCATAATCCTCACTCTCACCCTAACACTCACCCTAACCCTAACTTTCACCCCAAGCCTAACCCTAACCCTTACCCTCACCCCAAGCCTAACCCTAACCGTAACCCTCCCCCTAACACAAACCCTCCCCCTAAACCTCACCCTAACCCTAACACTAACCCTAACCTTCACCCTCACCCTAAACCTCACCCTAACCCTTTCCCTTACATAACCCTAACCCTAACCCTAACCCTAATCCTCACCCTCAACCTAATCCTAACAGTAATCCTCAACCTAACCCTAATTCTCCCCTTAAACCTCACCCTCATCCTAATCCTCACCCTAACCTTAACTCTAAGCCTTTCCTAACTGAAACCCTTACCCTCACCCTAATGCTCAGCCTAACCCTCACCCTCACCCTAACCCTAACCCTAATCCTATCCCACATCCTAGACCTCACCCTCACCCTAACCCTAACCCTAATCATCACCTATCCCTAACACAAACCCTAACCCTCACGCGAAAGCTCATGCTCACCCTAAGCCTAATGCTAACATTAACCTTCAACCTCACCCTAAACCTCGCCCTAACACTAACCCTCACCCTAAACCTCGCCCTAACCCTTACCCTCACCCTAACCCTCACCCTATCACTAAGATAACCCTAACACTCACCCTCAGCCTAACCCTCACCCTATCCCTATCCCTACCCTCACCCTAAACTTCTGCCTCCACTCAACCGAACCCTAAACGTAACACTAATCCTAACCCTAACCCTCATCCCCAACCTCACCCGAACCATAACACTAACCCTAACGCTAAACCTCACTCTCACACTCACCCTAACCTTAACTCTTACCCTAAAAATAACTCTAACCCTAACCCTAACCCTCTCCCTCAACCTAACCCTAACCCTAAAACTCACCCTAACCCTAATCCATACCCTAAACCTCACTCTCACCCTAAACCTAACCCTCACCCTTACCCTCACCCTCACTATCACACTAACCCTAACACTAACACTAACCCTCACCCTAACCATCACAGTCACCCTAACCCTCACTCTAACCCTAACCCTCAACCACACACTAATCCTCCCCTTCAACCGAACCCTCACCCTCACCCTAACACTCACCCTCAACCTAAACCTCACCCTCACAATCAACATCACGCTAATGCTAGCCCTTACCCTAACTATAACCCTGAACCTAACCCTAACCCTCACTGTTATCCTCACCCTAACCCTAACCCTAATGCTAAACCTAACCATAGACCTCATCCTAACACTTACCATATCCCTAAACCTCACCCTCACCCTCACCCTCACACTAACACTAACCCTCACACTAACACAAATCCTAACCCTCACCCTCACCCTCAACCTCACCCTAAACCTAACCCTAACCCTAACCCTCATCCAAACTCTAATGATAACCCTAACCCTTAACTTCACCCTAAATTTCACCCTAACCCTTAAACTCACCATAACCTTAACCCTAACCCTAACCCTAATCCTCACCCTAAACCTAACCCTCGCACACACCCTAATCCTCACCTTCACCGGAACCCTTATCCTCACCCTAACACTCATCCTAACGCTAACCCTAACCCTAATCCTAAACCTAACCCTCACCCTCAACTTCACCGTCACCCTAACCCTAACCCTAAACCTAACACTCACCCTCACCTTAACACTCACCCTGACCAAAAACATCACCATAACCCTAACCCTCACCCTAAACCTAACCCTAACTCTCACCCTAAACTTAACCCTCACCCTAATGCCCTCCCTATCCCTAACACTAACCCAACACCTCACCATCACCCAAACCCTCACACTAACCCTTATCCTAACACTTACCCTAATCCTAAACCTCACCCTAACCCTCACACTAACCTTAATCCTCACCCTATCCCTAACCATAACCCAAACCCTCACCCTAACCCTCACCGTAATCCTTACCCGCACCGTAACCCTAACCATCACCCTCACCCTAAATCTCACCCTAACCCTTACCCTCACCGTAATCCGCAAACTAACCCTAACCCTAAACCGACGGCACACCCTAACCCTCACCCTCACCAAAATCCTAACCCTAAACCTAACCCTCACCCTAACCCTAACCCTCACCATCACCCCAACCCTCACCCTAACCCTTACCCTCACAATAACCCTATCCCTCACCCTAAACCTAACCCTTATGCTCAAAAGAACACTCACCCTCACGCTAACCCTCGCCCTCACTCTAAACATCACCCTAACCCTAACACTCATCCAAACCCTAACCCTAACCCTCACCCTCACCCTAATACTCACCATGACCCTAAACCTTACCCTAACCCCAACCCACACCCTCACCCTAAACCTCACCCTAACCCTAACCCTAACCCTTACCTAACCGAAAACCTCACCCTCAAACTCAACCTCACCTTAATCCTCACACTCACCCTAGCCCTCACCCTAAAACGAACCCTCACCCTGACACTAAACCTAAGCCTCACCCACACCCTAACCCTAACCCTAAACCTAACCCTAACACACATCCTAACCCTAACTCTAAACCTAATGCTAACCCTAAACCTCACACTCACCCTAACCCGAACCCTATCTCTTACAGTCACCCTAACCCTCACACTAACCCTAAACCTTCCCCTCAGCCTAACACTCACCCTATACCTAACCCTAAACCTAAACCTCACCCTCACACTAACCCTCACCCTAACACTTGCCCACACCCTCACCCTCACCCTAACACTAACCCTAAACCTATACTTCACCCTAACGCTCACCCTTACCCTAACCCTCACTCTCACCCTAACCCTCACCCTAACCGTTACCCTCACCCTAACCCTTACCCTAACCCTACACCTAACCCTCACACTAACCTAAGCCTAAGCCTCAGCCTAAAACTTATGCTAACCCTAAATCTAACCCTAACCTTCACCATACCCCTAAACCTAGCCCTAACCCTAACCCTCACACTAAACCTAAACCTAACCCTCAGCCTAACCCTCATCCTAACTCTAAACCTAACCCTAATCCTAACTTCACCCTCACCCTCACCCTAACTCTAAACCTAAACCTAAACCTAACACTCACCCTCATCCTCACCTTAACCTAAAACTATCCCTACACCTCACACTAACCCTAACCATCACCCTATATCTCACCCTCACCCTAACCCTAAACCTAACACTCACCCTAACCCTAACGCTAACCCTAACCCTCACCCTCACACTAAACCAAAGCATAACCCTTACCCTGACCATAACCTTAACCCTCAGCCTAAACCTAATCCTCACCATAACCCTAACCCTCACCCACACACTAACCCACACCCTCACCCTCACCCTCACCCTCAACAAAACACTTACCCTCACCCTCACCTTAACCTAACACTATTCCTAACCCTCATCATAACCCTAACCCTCACCCTATATGTCACCCTCATCCTAACCCTAACCCTAACCCTCACTCTAACCCTCACCCTAAACTTAACACTAATCCTAACCCTCATCCTCACACTAAACCTCACCTTAACCCTTTCCCTCACCATAAACTTTACCCTAAGCCTAAACCTAATCCTCACCCTAACCCTAACCCTCACCCACACACTAACCCTCACCCTCACCCGAACCCTCACACTCACCTAAACCTCACCCTAACCCTAACATTACCCCTCTACCTAACCATCACCCTAACCATAACACTAACACTAACCCTCAACCTAACCCTAACCCTAACGCTAAAACTCAAACTCACCTAAACCTAAGGTTAACCCTAACATTACCCTTTTACCTAACCATCACCCTAACCATAACACTAACCCTAACCCTCACACTCACCTAAACCTCCCCCTAAACCTTATATTACCCCTCTTTCTAACCATCACCCTAATCCCACACTAACACTAACCCTCACCCTAACCTTAACACTATTCCTAAACCTAGCCCTCACCCTCAAACTAGACCTATCCCTAACTCTAACATTAACCCACACCCTAACCCTAACCCTAAACCTTAACCCTCAACCTAACCCTAAACCTAACCCTAACCGGCACACATACCTAAACCTGACCCTAACCCTAACATTACCACTCTCCCTAACCATAACCCTAACGCTAACCCTAACCCTAACCCTCAACCTAACCCTAATCCTACCCCTCACCCTCACCCTCAAACTAACCATAAACCTAATGCTAACCGTCACCCTAACCCTAACCCTCTACCTAAACATAAACTCAGCTTAACATTCACTCTCACCCGAATCCTCACCCTAACCCTAACACTTACCTAACCGAAAACCTCACCCTCAACCTCACCCTCAGCCTAGCCCTCAGCCAAACCCTAACCCTAACCCTCACCCTGAACCTCCCCTTCAACCTCAGCATTACCCTAACCCTAACCCTAATCCTAACCCTAACCTTCAATCCCACGCTCACCCTAACCCTAAACCTATCCCTAACGCTAAACCTCACCCTCAACCTAACCCTAAAATTAACTCTAACAATAACCTTAACCCTAACCCTAACCCAATCCCTAACCCTAAAAATCACCCTAACCCTCACCCTAACCCTCACCCAAACACTTACCCTCACCCTAACCCTAACCCTAACCCTAACTTCACACTAAACCTAAGCCTCACCCTAACTCTAACCCTAAACAGAACCCTAATCCTAAACCTAACCCTCACACTCACCCTCACCCTAACCCTCACACTCACCCTCATCCTAACCCTCACCCTAAACATCACCCTAACCGTAACCCTCACCCTAACCCTAAACCTTACCCTCAAACTAACCCTCACCCTAAACCTAACGATAAACCTAATCCTCACCCTCAATCTCACCCTCAACCTAACCCTTATCCTCACACTAACCCTAAACCTAACCCTAACCCTAACCCTCACACTAACCCTAAACCTCACCTTAACCCTAACCCTACACATCACACTACCCCTCACCCTAACCCTAAACCTAACCCTCACCCTCACTTTCACCCTCACCCACAGCCTAACCCTAAAATTAAGACTAACCCTAACACTAACCCTCAAACTAATCCTCCACCTAACCTTGACAAAAACACTCACCCTCACCCTAACTCTAACCCTAACCCTAACTCTCACCCTAACCCTCACCCTGACCCTCACCCTAAACCTAACCCTAACCCTCAGCCTAACACTTACACTCACCCTAAACCTAACCCTTACCCTCACCGTAACCCTTATCATACCCCTAACCCCCACCTCACCCTCACACTTACCATAACCCTCATCCTAACCATAACCCCAAACCTAATGCTAACCCTAAACCGCACTCTCACCCTAACCCTCAACCTAACACTTACCCTCACCCTAACCATCACCCTAATCCTCACACTAAACCTAACCCTCACGCTAACCCTAACCCTACCCCTCAGCCTAACCCTCACCTTAAACCTAACCCTAAACCTAACCCTAACCCTATCACTAAACTTAACCCTAACCCTCACCGTCACCCTAACCGTGATGCTAACCCTAACCTTTACCCTCACCCTAACGCTAACCCTAACCCTTATCCTCACTCTAACTGTAACCCTCACCCACACCCTAACCCTCACCCTAACACTTACCCACACCCTAACCCTCACCCGAAACCTAAACCTAAACCTAACCTTCACCCTAACCCTAACCCTAACCATAACACTTACCCTCAACCTCTCCCAAACCCTCACCCTCAACTTTACCCTCAACCTAACCCAAACCCTAACCCTAAACCTAACACTCACACTAACCCTAACCCTTACCCTCAGCCTAACATTTATACTAACCATAAACCTAATCCTAACACTCAACCTAACCCTAACACTAAACCTAAACCTCACCCTCAACCTCCCCTTGCCCCTCAGCCTTACCCTAACCCTAACCCTAATCCTAACCCTATCCCTCAACCCCACCCTCAACCTATACCTAATCCTAACCCTAATGCTAACCCTCACCCTCACCCTAACCCTAACCCTAACAATAACCCTCATCCTAACACTAACCCTAACCCTAAAACTCACCCTAACCCTAATCCTAACCCTAACCCTCACCCTCACCATCACCTTCATTCTAACACTCACCCTCATCCTGACCCTCACCATCACACTAACCCCCACACTAACCCTAACCCTCACCCTAACCCTAACCTTCACCCTCACTTTCACCCTCACCCTCAACCTAACCATAAACCAAAACCTAATCCTAACCCTAACCCTCACCCTCATCATAACCCTAAAGATAACCCTCACCCTCACCCTCACCCTCACACTCACCCCCACCCTCAACCTAACCCTCACCCTCACCCTTACCCTCACACTAACCTCAATCTCACCCTAAACATCACCCTAACCCTAACCCTCACCCTAACCCTAACGCTAACCATAACCCTCACGCTCAACCTAACCCTCACCCAAAACCTTATCCTCACACTAACCCTAACCCTAACCCTATCCCAACATCTCACCCTAACTCTCACCCTAACCCTAAACCCTCAAACACACCCTAACCCTCACACGAACCCTCACCCTCACTTGAACACTCACCCTCATCATAACACTCACCCTCACAATAAACTTCAAACTAACCCTAACTCTCACACTAACACTAACCCTAAACCTCACCCTAACCCTAACTCTCAACTTAACCTTAACCCTCACACTCACCCTAACCCTAATCCTCATCCTATACCTAACCCTCACCCTAAACCTAACCCTCACACTCTCCCTAACCCTAACCCTCATCCTAACCCTAACCCTCACCCTCAACCTCACCCTAACCGTAACCCTATTCCTCATCCTAATCCTAACCCTAAACCTAATGCTAACCCTAACCCTCACACTAAACCTAAACCTCACCCTAACCGTAACCCTAAACCTCAGTCTAACCCGCGCCCTACACCTAACCCTAACCCTAATCCTCACCCTATACCTAACCTTAACCATAAACCTCACCCTAACCCTCACCCTCACCCTAACCCTAATGCTAACCCTATCCCTTACCCTCACCATAACACTCACCCTAACCCTAAACCTCACCCTAACCCTGACCCTCATCCTCATTCTAACACTCACCCTAACACTTACCGACACACTAAGCCTCACGCTAACCCTAAAACTAAACCTAAACTTCACGCTAACCCTCACCCTAAACCTAACCATAACCCTAAACCTAACCCTCACCCTAACCCTCACCCTAACCCTAACCCTCACCCTCTCCCTAAACCGCACCCTAAGCTTTACCCTCAACCTAACCCAAAACCTAACCCTAAACCTAACACTCACACTAACCCTAACCCTTACCCTCAGCCTAACCCTTATACTAAACCTAAACCTAACCCTAACCCTCACCCTAAACCTAACCATAAACCTAACCCTCACCTTCAACCTCCCTTTCCCCCTCAGCCTTACCGTAACCCTAACCCAAATCCTAACGCTAACCCTCAACCACACTCTCACCCTAACCCTAACGCTAAACCTCAGCATCACACTCAACCTCTCCCTCACCCTAACCATAACAATAACCCTAACCCTAACACTAACCCTAACCCTAAAACTCAACCTAATCCTAATCCTAACCCTAACCCTCACCTAAACCTCATTCTAACACTCACCTTCACCCTGAACCTCAACATCACACTAACCCTCACACTAACCTGAACCCTCATCCTAACCCTAACCCTCAGCCCCACCATAACCCTAAATATAACCCTCACTCTCACCCTCACCCTCACTGGCACCCTCACCCTCACTCTCACCCTAACCCTTACCCTCACACCAACCCTAACTTATCCCTATCCCAACACCTCAACCTAACTCTCACCGTAACCCTAACCCTCAACCACACCCTAGCTCTCACCCTCAACAGAACCCTCATCCTGAACCGAACACTCACCCTCACCCTCACAATAAACATCACCCTAACCCTAACTCTCACCTTAACCCTAACCCTAAACCTCACCCTAACCCTAATCCTCAACCTAACCCTAACCCTCATACTCAACCTAACCATAACACTCATCCTAATCCTAACCCTCACCCTAAAACTAACTCTCAACCTCACCCTAACCCTCACCCTCACCCTCACACTAACCTTAACCCTGAACCTAACTTTATCCCTAACCCTAACCTTCACCCTCACCCTGACCTTCACCTCAGCCTAACCCTAACACTAACTCTATTCCTAATCCTAACTCTCACCCTCACCCTCACCCTAACATTCAACCTAACCCTAAACTTCACCCTAACCCTAAACCTAACCATCACACTAAACCTAACATCATCTTAAAACTCAGCCTCACCCTAATCCTTACCCTAACCCTAACACTTACATAACCGAAACACCCTCACCCTCATCCAAACCCTCACACTCACCCTCGCGCTCACCCTAACCCTAAACCTAACCCTAATGCTGAACCTCACCCTAACCCTCACCCTAACTGAAACTCTAACCTTAACAATAACCCTAAAACTAACCCAAACCCTAAAATTAACCCTAACCCTAATCCTAACCTTAAACCTCACCCTCACCCTCACCCTCATCTCCCTGACTCGCACCATAACACTAACACTCACACTAATCGTAACCCTCACCCTAACCCTAACCCTAAACCTAAACCTCACCATCACCCTCACCCTAACACTAACCCTAACCCTTAACCTCACCCTAATCCTAAACCTCACCCTCAACCTAAACCTCACCCTAATCCTTACCCTCACCCTAAGCTGCAAACTAACACTAACCCTAAACCTACGGCTCACCCTAACCCTCACCCTGACCATAACCCTAACCCTAACCCTCACCCTAACCTTAACCCTCACCCTCACACTAACCCTCACCCTTACCCTTATCCTAACACTAACCCTAATCCTAACCCTCTCCCTATCCTTCACACTAACACTAATCCTCACCCTATCCCTAACCCTAACCCTAACCCTCACCCTAGCCCTTACACTTACCCTAATCCTATAACTCACCCTCACCCTTAACCTCACCCTAACCCTAACCCTAACCCTCACTGCAAACATAACCATAACCACAACACTAAAAATAATCCTAACCCTAACCCTAACACTCAACCTCACCCTATCCCTTATCCTAACCCTAACCCTCACACTAACCCTAACCCTAACCCTCACCATAACCCTAACCCTCATCCTAACCCTAACCCTCACCCTAACCCTAACCCTAACCCTCACCATAACCCTAACACTCATCCTAACCCTCACCCTAATCCTAACCCTAACCCTAAAACTCACCCTAACACTAACCCTAACCCTCACCCTCACCCTAGCCCTCACCTTAACCCTAACCCTAACCCAAACCCTCACCCTAACCCTTACCCTCACCCTAACCCTAAAACTCACCCTCACCCTTAACCTCACCCTAACCCTTACCCTCAACCTAACTTGCAAACTAAACTTAACCCTAAACCTACTGCTCACCCTAACCCTCACCCTCACCATAACCCCAACCCTAAATCTAACACGCAACCTAACCATAAACCTCACCCTCACCGTAACCCTCACCCTAACCCTTACCCTCATATTAACGCAATCCCTAACCCTAATTCTCAACAGAACACTCACCCTCACCCTAACCTTTACCCTCACACTAATCATCACCCAACCCTAACCCTAACCATAACCCTAACCCTAACTCTCACCCTCACCCTCACCCTCACCCTCACCCTAACCCTAACCTTCATCCTAACACTAACCTTCACCCTCACCCTCACCCTAAACCTAACCCTAACGACAACCCACACCCTCACCCTAAACCTAACCCTAACCCTTACCTGAATGAAAAAATCACCCTCACCCGAATCCTCACCCTCACCTTAACCCTAACTCTAAACCTAACGCTAACACTCATCTTAACCCTAACTCTGAACTTAATGCTAACCCCAAACTTCACACTCACCGTAACCTTCACCCTAACCCTTACAGTCACGCTAACCCTAATCCTAAACCTCACAATAAACCTAACACTCACCCTAAACCTAAACCTTCCCCTCAGCCTAACGCTCACCACAAACCTAACCCTAACCCTAATCCTCACCCTATCATTAACCTTAAGGCAAAAACTCACCCTAAACCTAATGCTAACCATAACCCTCACCCTGACCCTAACACTCACGCTAACCCTTACCCTCACCCTAAACCTAAAACTCACCCTCAACACAACCCTCACCCTAAAACTTACCCACACCCTCACCCTCACCCTGAACCTAACCCAAAACTTCACCCTAAAACTTCACCACAACGCTCACCCTAATCCTAACCCTCACCCTCACCCTAAACCTCACCGTAACCTTACCTTCACCGTAACACTTAACCTATCCCTAAACCTAACGCTCAAACTAACCCTAACCCTAACCTTCAGCCTAAACCTTATGATAATCCTAAGTCTATTCCTAACCCTAACCCTAACCTCACAATAACCCTAACCCTAACCCTCAGCCTAACCCTCATCCTAAACCTAACCCTAACACTAATCCTAACCCTCATCTTCACCCTCACCCTAACTCTAAACGTAAACCTAAACCTAACACTGACCCTCACACTCACCCTAACCTAACATTATCCCTAACCCTCACCCTAAGCCTAACCCTCACCCTATAACTCAACCTCAACCTAACCCTAAACCTAACCTTAACCCTCACCCTAACCCTCACCCTAACCTTAACACTAACCCTAATCCTCACCCTCACCCTATCCCTCACCCTCAGCCTAAACATCACCCTAACACTAACCCTCACCCTAACCTGAATCCTAACACTAACCTGAACCCTAACACTCACCCTAACACTCACCCTAAACCTAACGATAACCCTTAACCTCACCCTCAACCTAACCCTCAACCTAACCCTTATCCTCACACTAACCCTAACCCTACCCCTCACACTAACCCTAAACCTCACCCTAACCCTAACCCTACCCCTCACTCTACCCCTCACCCTAATCCTAACCCTAACCCTAAACCTCACTTTCACCCTCACCCTCAGCCTAACCCTAACCCTAACACTTACCTAACCCTAACCCTAAACTTAATCCTCCACCTAACCCTGACCATAACCCTCACCCTCACCCTAAAACTAAACCTAACCCTAACTCTCACCCTAACCCTAAACCTAAACCTCACCCTAACCCTAATCCTCAACCTAACCCTAACCCTCATCCTGACCCTCACACTAAACCTAACCATAACTCTAACCCTCACCCTAACACTTACCCTGACACTAACCTTAACCCTAAACCTAACCCGAACCTCACCCTAACCCTAACCCTCATCCTAAACCTAAGCCTCACCCTCACTCTAACCCTAACCCTCATCCTAACCTTAAACCTAAACCTAATGCTAATCCTAAACCTCACCCTCACCCTAAACCTCACCCTAACCTTCACCCTCACCCTAACACTAACCCTAACCCTCACACT
>NW_027203100.1:0-109082 GCF_024711535.1 Dipodomys merriami | reverse complement strand
CTAACCCTAACCCTACCCCTCAACCTCAGCCTCACCTTGACCCTAACTCTAAACCTAAGCCTAAACCTCACCCTAAACCTAACAGTAACACTAACCCTAAACCTCACCCTAACCCTAACCCTAAACCTCACACTCACCCTAGCCCTCACCCTAAATCTAATCCTAACCGTAACCCTCATCCTAACCCTCGCCCTAACCCTAACCCTAACACTCACCCTCACCCTCACCCTCACCCTAACCCTCACCCTTACCCTAACCCTAAAGCCAACAGTAGCTGTAACCCTAACCCTCATCCTCAGCTTCACCCTAACCCTAAATCTAACCCTAAACCTCACCCTCACCCTCACCCTAACCCTAACCCTAACCCTCGCCCTAACCCTAACCCTAACCCTCACCCTAACTCGCAACCTAAACCTAACCCTTACCCTAATATTAATCCTAAACCTAACCCTAAGTCTCACACTCAGCCTCATATTAAACCTAAATCTAACCCTATACCTCACACTCACCCTAACCCTAACTCTAACCCTAAACCTTACCCTAAACCTAACCCTAAACCTAAATCTCACCCTAGCCCTCATCCTGACCCTAATCCTAACCCAAACCTGCGTCCTAACCCTCCCTATAACCCTAACCCTAACCCTCAGCTTCACCCTCACCCTCAGGCTAACCCTAAGCCTAAACCTGACCCTAATCCTAACCCTCACACTCAACCTAACACTAACCCTAAACCTAACCCTAACCCTCACCCTCACCATAACCCTCACCCTAAACCTAACACTAACCCTAACCCTAACCCTCACCCTCAGCCACACCCTAACAATAACTCTAAACCTAAACCTCACAATCACACTAATCCTAACCCTATCCCTAACCTTAAACCTCACACTAACCCTCAACCTAAACCTCACCCTCACCCTAGCCCTTACCCTGACCCTAATCCTAACCCTAAACCTCATCCTAACCCTCCCCATAACCCTAAACCTCACCCTCAACATCACCGTCAGCCTAACCCTCAGCCTAACCCTAAACCTAACCCTAACACACAAACTTACCTTCAATCTAACCCTAATCCTATCCCTAATCCTAACCCTAACCCTCCCCCTAACTCTCACCCTAACCCTAACACTAATACTAACCCTTACCCTAACCCTAAACCTCACCCTCGCCCTAACCCTAACAATAAGCCTAACCCTAATCCTAACCCTCACCCTAACCATAACCCTCACCCTAACCCATACCCTCACCTTAACACTTACCTTCACCCTAACACTAACCCTAACCCTAAAACTAACCCTCACACAAACCCTAAACCTAACCCTAACCCTATACCACAACCTAACGCTCAACCTCAACTTAACCCTAACACTAACCCTAATCCTGAGCCTCCCCCTAACCCTATATCTAACCCTAAACCTCACCCACACCCTCACCCTAACCCGAACCCTAAACCCCACCCTAATCCTAACCCTAACCCTCAACCTCAATGCAAACTTAACCCTAACCATTACATTAACAATAACCGTAACCCTAAGCCTAACCCTAAACCTAACTCGAATCCTCACACTCACCCTCACCCTCAGGCTAACCCTAAGCCTAACACTAAACCTAACCCTAAACCTAACCCTAATCTTCAGCCTCACCCTCACCTTAACCCAAACCCTAACCCAAACCCTCACCCTAACTCTAAGCCTAACCCTAACCCTAACCTTCACACTCACCCTCACCCTAACCCTAATCCTAAACCTAACTCTATCCCTAACCCTACCACTCACCATTACCCTCATCCTAGCCCTCACCCTAACCCTAATCCTAGCCCTAAACCTCATCCTAACCCTAACCCTAACCCTCACACTCATGCTCTGCCTAAGCCTAAGCCTAAGCCTAAGGCTAAGCCTAACCCTAACCCTCACCCTAACCCTAACATTAACACTAACCCTAACCCTAAACTTAACCCGAAGCCTAACTCTCAACCTAACCCTAAATCTAACCCTAAACCACACCATCATCCTAGCCCTCACACAAACACTAATCATAACCATCACCACAACACTAACCATAACAATCACCCTACCACTCACCCTAACCCTTATCCGGAACCTAACCCTCAACCTAAACCAAACCCTCACCCTCACCATAACCGTTACCCTAACACTCACCCTAACCCTAAACTTAACCCGAACCCTAACTCTCACCCTAAACCTAACCCTAAACCTCATCCTAATTCTAACCCTAAACCTCACCCTCAACCTAGCCCATGCCCTAAACCTAATGGTAAACCTAACCCTCTTCCTAAACCTCCTCCTAACCCTTACCCTAACCTCACCCTAACCCTAACCCTCACCCTCAACCTCACCCTCAGCCTAAACCTAAATCTAACCCTAAACCTAACCCTAACACACACACCCACCCTTAACCTAACCCTAACCCTAACCCTAATCAACACCCTCACGCTCACACTCAGTGTAACTCTAAGCCCAAGTCTAAACCTAACCCTAACCCTCACACTCACCCTAAACTTTACCCTAATCCTAAACTTAACCCTAACCCTAACCCTCACCCTCAGCCTCACCTAACCCTAACTCTAACCCTAAACCTCTCCCTCACCCTCACCCTAACCCTAACCCTAAACCTCACCCTAACCCTAACCCTAAATATCACTCTCACCCTTGCCCTCACCCTAACCCTAATTGTAAACCTAACCTTCATCCTAACCCTACCCATAACCCTAAGCCTAACCCTAACCCTCACCCTAACCCTAATCCTCACCCTCACCCTCAGCCTAACCCTAAGCCTAACCCTAATTCTAACCATAACCCTCACACTCACACTAACCCTAACCCTAATCCTTATCCTAATCCTAACCCTAACCCTCACCCAAACCCTAACCCTCACCCTTACCCCAACCTGAAACCTAACACTAACTGTAACCCTAACACTCACCCTCAGCTTCACCCTGACCCTAACTCTAACCCTAAACCTCACCCTCAACCTAACCCTAACCCTAACCCTAAACCTCACCCTAACCCTAACCCTAAACCTCACCCTCACCCTAGCCCTTACCCTAACCCTAATCCTAACCATATGCCTCATTCAAACCCTCCCCCTAAACGGAATCCTCAGCCTAAACGTAAGCCTAACAATAAACCTAAACATAACACACACACTCACCCTCACCCTAAGCCTAATCCTGTCCCTAAACCTAACCCTAACACTAACCCTACCCCTAACTCTCACTCTAACCCTAACCCTTACACTAAACCTAAACCGAACTCTCAACCTAACCAAAACCCTAAACCTAACCCTAACCCTAACCCTCACCCGAACACTCACCCTCACAGTAATTCAAAACCTAACCCTAACAATAACACACTAACCCTTACCCAAACCATCACCCTAACCCTAATCCTCACCCCCACCCTCAACCTCAGCCTAACGCTAAGCCTAACGCTAAACCTAACCCTAACCCTCACACTCACCCTAACACTAACCCTAATCCTAATCCTAACCCTAACCCACACCATCACCCTAAACCTCACCCTAAACCTAACCTTAACACTAACACTAACCCTAACCCTAACCCTCACCCTCACCCTCACCCTCACCATAACTCTAACCCTAAGACCAACAATAAGAGTAATCTTAACCCTTAACCTAACCCTAACGCTAATGCTAACACTCAACCTCACCCTAACCCTAATCCTAACCCTAACCCTCACCCTAACCCTAACCCTCACCCTCACGGTAACACTAACCCTCATCCTAACCCTCACCCTAACCCTAACCCTAACCCTAAACCTTACCCTTACACTAACCCTAAACCTCACCTTCACCCTAGCCCTCACCCTAACTCTAATCGAAAACCTAATCCTTATCCTAACCCTCACTCTAACTCTAAGCCTACACCTAACCCTAACCCTAACCCCAACCCTCGCTGTAACCATAACACTGACCCTAACACTAACACTAACCATAAACCTAACTCTAAACCTAACCCTAATCCTCAGCCTCACCCTCACCCTAACCCAAACCCTAAACCTAAACCTCATCCTAACTCTAAGCCTAACCCTAAACCTAAGACTAACCCTCACACTCACCTTCACCCTAACCCTAATCCTAAACCTAACTCCTTACCTAACCCTAACCCTCACCCTAACCCTCAGCCTAGCCCTCACCCTTATACTTATCCTAACCCTAACCCTCACCCTAACCATAACCCTCACCCTAAACCTAACCCTCACACTAAAACTTACCCTCACCCTAACACTAACCCTAATACTAACCCTCACACTAACCCTAAACATCACCCTAACCCTAAACCTCACCCTAACACTAACCCTAACCCTCACCCTCACCCTAGCCTTCACCCTAACCCTAACCCTCATCCTCACCATAAACCTCACACTAACCCTAACACTAATCCTCAATCTAACCCTCAACCTCACCCTAACGCTAAAACTAACCCTCACCCTAACCCTAACACTCACCCTTACCGTAACCCTCACTCTCAGCCTAACCCACACCTTTACCCTTACAATCACCCCCACACTAACCCGCACCCTAACCCTAACCCTCATGATAACCCTAAATATACCCCGAACCCTCACCCTCTCCCTAACTCTAAATCTAACCCTAACCCTAACACTAAACCTCACCCTAAACCAAACCCTAACCCTCACCCTCACCCTAACCATAAACCTCACACTAACACTAACCCCCAATGTAACTCTTACCCTCACCCTAACACTAACGCTAACCTTAACACTAACCCTCCCACTAACCCAAACCCTAATCCTAAACCTCAACCTAACCCTAACCCTAACCCTAATCCTCACCCTCACGCTAGCCCTCACTCTAACCCTAATTCTAACCCTCACCCTCACCGTATAACTAACCCTCATCCTCACACTAAACCTCACACTAACCCTAACTCTAATCCTCAATCTAACCCTCACCCTAACCCTAAACCTAACCCTATCCCTTACCATAACCCTAAACCTAACCCTAACCCTCACCCTTATCTTAACCCTAAACCTCAGCCTAAAACTAACCTTTACCTTTACCATCATCCTCACCCTAGCCCTTAACCTAACTCTAATCCTAACCCTAACCCTCATCCTAACCCTCCCGCTAATCCTAACCCTCACCCTCAACCTCACCCTCAGCCTAACCATTAGCCTAAACCTAAACCTAAACCTAACACACACACTCACCCTCACTCTAACCCTAATACTATCCCTAACCCTAACCCTAACCCTAAACTTTCCTCTAAATCTCAACCTAACCCTAAAACTAACCCTTACCATAACCCTCAACCTAAACCTCACCCTAACCCTAACTCTAACCCTAAAACTCACCCTTACCCTAACCCTGACTCTAACCTAACCCAAACCCTAAACCTCACCCTAAAACTAATCCTAACCCTAAACCTCGAACTAACCCTCCACCTAAACCTAAATCTAACCATGAACCTCACCCTCACCCTAACCCTAATCGTAACCCTAACCCTAAACCTCAACCTAACCCTAACCCTAACTGTCACCCTAACCCTCACCTTCACTCTAACCCTAACCCTCACCCTATCACTAACCCATGCCCTCACCCTCAGCCTAATCCTGAGCCTAACCCTAACCCTAATCCACACACTCACCCTAAACCTAAGCCTAAAACTCCCCTAACCCTAACCCTAACCCTCAACCTTAGCCTAACCCTAAACCTATCCCTATCCCTAACCCTAAACCTAACCCTCAACTCACCCTAATACTAACTCTAATCCTACTCCTAAACCTAACCCTAACCCTCACCCTTAAACTAACCCTCACCTTAAGCCTAACCCTAACATTAATCCTAACCCTAACCCTCACACTCAGCTTCACCCTAACCCTAACTCTAGCACTAAACCTTACCCTGACCTTAACCATAAACCTAACCCTATCCCTAAACCACATCCTAGCCCTAACCCTAACCCTAACCCTCACCCTCAAATTAACCCTCACCTTAAGCCTTAACCTAACATTAATCCTGACCCTAACCCTCACCCTCAGCCTCACCCTAACCCTAACTCTAACACTAAACCTCACCCTGAACAATAATCCTAACCCTAACCCTAACGCTCACCCTAACCATAATCCTCAACCTAACCCTAACCCTCACCCTAACACTTACCCTTACCCTAACCCTAAACCTCACACTAAAACATACCTTCACCCTAACACTAACCCTAACCCTAACACTAACCCTAACCATCACCCTAACCCTAAACCTCACCCTAACCCTAACCCTAAACCTCACCCTCTCCCTATACCTCACCCTAACCCTAACCCTCATCCTCACCTTAAACTTCACACTAACCCTAACACTAATCCTCAATCTAACCCTCACCCTCAACCTAACCCTCACCCTAACCCTAACCCTCACCTTTAACGTAACTCTAACCCTCAATCTAAACCTCACTTTTACCCTTACCGTCACCCCCACCCTAACCCTCACTCTAAGGCTAACCTCACCCTAACCCTAACTCTACCACTAAATCTCACCCTCATCCTAACCCTAACTCTAACCCTAATCCTAACACTAACACTCACCATAATCCTAAACCTAACCATCACCCTAAACCTAATCCTCACCCCCACCCTCACCCTCAGCCTAACCCTAAGCCTAAGCCTAACCCTAAACCTCACACTCACCCTCACCCTAACCCTAATCCTAACCTTAAACCTAACCTTAACCCTAAACCTCAACCTATACCTGAACCTAACCTTAAACCTAACACTAACCCTAACCCTAAACCTCGACCTAACCCTCCCACTAAACCTAAATCTAACCATAAACATCACACTCACCCTAACCCTAATCCTAACCCTAAACCTAATCCTCACCCTAACCCTAACCCTAACCCTAACCCTCACCATAACTCTAACCCTAACCCTAACCATAACAATAATCCTAAACCTAAACCTAACAATACCAATAATCCTAACCCTAATGCTAACACTCGAACTCATCCTAACCCTAATAATAAAACTAAACCTCACCCTAACCCTAACCCTCACCCTCACCGTAACCGGAACCCTCATCCTAACCCTCACCCTAACTCTAACCCTAAACCTAAACTTTACCCTAACACTAACCCTAATCCTCACCCTCACCCTAGACCTCAGCCTAACCCTATTCATAACCCTAAACCTCATCCTAACCCTCACACTAACCCTAACCCTAACCCTCATCCTTCCCCTAACCCTAACCCTCAACCTAACCCTAACCCTAAAGCTCACCCTCATCCTAACCCTAACCCTCACCCTAACCCTAAACTTAACCGAAACCTAACTCTCACCCTAACCCTAACCCTAACCCTCACCCTAACCCTAACCCTCACACTCACCCTCATCCTCAGCCTAACCCTAATCCTAAACCTAACCCTAACCCTAACCCTCACACTCACCCTAACCCTGACTCTAATCCTAATCCTAACCCTAAACCTAAACCTAATGCTAACCCTTACCATAACCCTAAACCTAACCCTAACCCTCACCCTTATCTTCACCCTAACCCTCAACCTAAACCTAACCTTTACCCTTACCATCATCCTCACCCTAACCCTCACACTCAACCTAGCCCGTACCCTATCTCTAATCCTAACCCTAACCCTCACCCTCAATCTCACTCTCAGCCTAACCATTAGCCTAAACCTAAACCTAAACCTAACACACACACCCTCACTCTAAACCTAATATTATCCCTAACCCTAACCCTAAACCTAAACCTCCCCCTAATTCTCACCCTAAACCTAAAACTAACACTTACCATAACCCTCAACCTAAACCTCACCCTAACCCTAACTCTAACCCTAAAACTCACCCTCACCCTAAACTTGACTCCATCCCTAACCCAAACCCTAAAGCTCACCCTAACACTAAGCCTAACCCTAATCTCCGACTTTACCCTCCAACTAAACCTAAATCTCACCATAAATCTCACCTTCACCCTAACCCTAATAGTAACCCTAAACCTAAACCTAACCCTAACCCTAACCCTGTAACCCTAACCCTCAACTTCACCCTAACCCTAACCCTCACCCTAACCCTAACCCACACCCTCACCCTCAGCCTAATCCTGAGCCAAACCCTAACCCTAACACTCACACTCACCCTAACCATAGGCCTAAAACTCACCCTAAACCTAACCCTCACCCTCAAAGTCAGCCTAACCCTACGCCTATCCCTAACCCTAACCCTAACCCTAACCCTCACCCTCAAACTAATACTAAACCTAATCCTACTCCTAACTCTAACCCTAACCTCAACCTAACCCTCACCTTAAGCCTATCCCTAACATTAATCCGAACCCTAACCCTCACCCTCAGCTTCACCCTAACCTTAACTCTAACACTAAACCTCACCCTGATCCTAACCCTAACCCTAACACTATCCCTAAACCTCATCCTAGCCCTAACCCTAAAACTCACCCTCACCCTCACAATAACTGTAACCCTAACCCCAATATTAACAATAATCCTAATCCTAACCCTAACCCTAGTCCTCACCCTCACCCTAAACCTAACCCTAAACCTAACCCTAACCCTAACCCTAACCCTCAACCTCAGCCTCACCCGAACCCTAACTCTAAACCTTAACCACAAACTCACCCTAACCCTAATCCTAACCCTAACCCTAATCCTCACCCTACCCTAACCCTAACCGTCACCCTAAACCTCACCCTCACCATAACACTAACCCTAACCCTAACAATAACACTAATCCTAAACCTAAACCTTACCCGAACCCTAAACCTAATGCTAAAATTCAACCTCACCCTAACCCTAATCCCAACCCTAACCCTCACCCTCACTGAAACACTAACCCTCAACCTAACCCGCACCCTAACCCTAACCCTAAAACTAAACCTTACCCTAACACTAACCCTAATCCTCACCCTCACCCTAGCCCTCATCCTAACCCTAATCATAACCCTAATCCTCATCCTAACCCTCACACTAACAATAACCCTAACCCTCATCCTTACCCTAACCCTAACCCTCAACATAACCCTAACCCTAAAGCTCACCCTAACCCTAACCCTAACCCTCACCCTAACCCTAAACTTAACCGAACCCTAACTCTCACCCTAACACTAACCCTAACCATCACCCTAACCCTAACCCTCACTCTCACCCTCATCCATGGCCTAACCCTAATCCTAAACCTAAACCTAACCCTAACCCTCACACTCACCCTAAACCTGACTCTAATCCTAATCCTAACCCTAAAGCTCATCCTCAACCTCACCCTAACCCTCACCCTAACACTAAATCTAACACTAACCCTAAACCTAACCCTCAACCTCAGCCTCACCCTTACCCTAACTCTAACACTAAAACTCACCCTAAACCTAACCCTAACCCTAACCCTAACCTTAAACCTCACCCTCATCCTAGCCCTCACCCTAACACTAATCCTAAGCCACATCCTAACCCTCAACCTAACACTAACCCTGACCCTCACCCTCACTCTCACCCCAACCATAGTACTAACCCTAATCCTCATCCTAACCCTCCCCCTAATCCTTACCCTAAACCTCACACTAACACTAACCCTCAACGTCAACCTCACCATTAACCTAACCCTTAGCCTAAACCTAAACCTCACCCTGACACACTCACTCACCCTCACCATAACCCAAAACCTACCCCTAACCCTCACCCTCACCCTCACCTTAACCCTAACTCTAACCCTATATCTCACACTCAACCTAACCCTAACCCTAAACCTCACCCTAACACTAACCCTAAACCTCAACCTCTCCCTTGCACTCACCCTAACCCTAATCCTAACCCTAACCCTCATCCTAACCCTCCCCATATCCCTAAAACTAACACTCACTCTAACCCTCACCCTCACCCTCAGCTTAACCCTAAGACTAACCCAAAAAATAAACCTAACCCTCACACTCACCCTAACCCTAACCCTAATCCTAATCCTAACAGTAACCCTAAACTTACCCTCACCCTAACCCTCACCGTAAACCTAACCCTAAACATAACACTAACCCTAACCCTAACCCTCACCCTCAGCCTCACCCTAAACCTAACAATAACCCTAAACCTCACCCTAACCCTAAACCTAACCATAAACTTAAACCTCACCCTCAAACTCACCCTTGCCCTTACTCTAACCCTAATCCTAACCCTAACCCTCATCCTAACCCGCCCCCTAAGCCTAACCCTCACCCTCAAACTCACCCTCAGCCTAACCCTAAGCCTAAACCTAAACCTAAACTTAACACACACACTCACCCTCACTCCAACCCTACTCCTGTCACTAACCTTAACCCTAACCCTAACCCTCCCTCTAACACTCACCCTAACCCTAACCCAAACCCTAACCCTTACCATAACCCTCAACCTAAACCTCACCATAACCCTAAATCTAACCCTCACCCTAACCCTAAATCTAACCCTAACCCAAACCCTAAACCTCACCATAACACTAGCCCTAACCCTAACCCACACGCTCAGCCTCAGCCTAATCCTAAGCCTAACCATAAACCTAACCCTCACACTCACCCTCAGCCTAATCCTAAGCCTAACCCTAACCCTACCTCTCACACTCACCCTAACCCTAACCCTAAACCTAACCCTCACCCTCAACCTCAGCCTAACACTAAGCCTATCCCTAATATTAACTCTAACCCTCACACTCACCCTAACACTAACCCAAATGTACTCCTAACCCAAACCCTAACCCTCAACCTAACCCTCAAATTAAGCCTAACCCTAACATTAATACTAACCCAAACACTAACCCTCAGCCTCACCCTAACCCTAACTCTAACACTAAACCTCACCCTGACCCTAACCCTAACCCTAACCCTATCCTAAACCTCATCCTAGACCTAACCCTAAACCTCACCCTCACCCTCACCATAAACTTAACCCTAACCCTAACGCTAACAATAACCCTAACCCTAACCCTAACCCTCACACTAAACATAACCCTCACCCTAACCCTAACCCTCACCCTAACACTTACCCTCACCTTAACACTAACCCTAACCCTAAAATGAAACCTCACACTAACCCTAAGCATCAATGTAATCCTAAACCTCACCCTAACACTAACCCTAATCCTCATCCTATTCCTAGACCTCGCCCTAACCCTTAACCCTCATCCTCACCCTAAACTTCACACTAACCCTAACACTAAACCTCAAACTAACCCTCACCCTCACCCTAAACCTAACCCTAACCCTCACCCTAACCCTAACACTCTCCCTTACCTTAGCCCTCACGCTCAGGCTAACCCTCACATTTACCCTTAACGTCATCCCCACCCTAACCCGAACTCTAACCCTAACCCTCACCCTAACCCTAACTCTACCCCTGAACCTCACCCTCATCCTAACCCTAATTCTAACACTAATCCTAACACTAACACTTACCCTTACCCTAACCCTAACAATCACCGTAACCCTAATCCTCACCCCAACCTCACCCTCAGCCTAACCCTAATCCTAAGCCTAACCCTAACCCTAAACCTCACACTCACAATCACCCTCAACCTAATCCTAACCCTAACCCTAACCCTAACCCTAAACCTCAACCTAACCCTCAACCTAACCTTAACGCCAACACTTAGCCTAACCCTAAACCTCGACCTAACCCTCCAACTAAAACTAAATCTAACCATAAACCTCACCCTCACTCTAACCCTAATACTAACTAACCCTAACCCTAAACCTCACCCTAACCCTAACACTCACCCTCACCCTCACCCTCACCATAACTCTAACCCTAAACCTAACAATAAGAGTAATCCTAACGGTAAACCTAACCCTAACCCTAATGCTAACACTCATCCTCACCCTAACCATAATCCTAAACCTAACCCTCAGCCTAAACCTTACCCTCACCCTCACCATAACACTAACCCTCATCCTGACTCTCACACTAAAACTAACCCTAACCCTAACCCTAACCCTAACCCTAAACCTCAAACTACCCCTCAACCTAACATTAACCCTAAAACTTACCCTAACCCTAACCCTTGAATTAAGCCTCCAAATAAATCTAAAGCTAACCACAAACCTCACCCTCACCCTAACCCTAATCCTAGCCCTAACCCTAAACCTCACCCTAACAATAACACTCACCCTCACCTCACCTGAATCCTAACCCTAACCCTAACCCTCACCCTCACTGTAACCCTAACCCTCTTCCTAAACCTCACCCTAACCCTAAACCTTATCCTAACACTAACCCTAATCCTCACCTTCACCCTAGCCATCACCCTAACCCTAATAGTAAACCTAATCCTTATCCTAACCCTCACCCTAACTCTAAGCCTAACCCTAACCCTAACCCTAACATCAACCCTCATTGTAACCCTAACACTAACCCTAACACTAACACTAACCCTAAACCTAACCCTAATCCTCAGCCTCACCCTCACCCTAACCCAAACCCTAACCCTAACCGTCATCCTAACTCTAAGCCTAACCCTAACCCTGATCCTAAACCTCAAATTCACCCTCACCCTAACCCTAATCCTAAACTTAACCCTATCCCTAACCCTAACCCTCACCCTAACCCTCAGCCTAGCCCTCAACCTTACACTTATCCTAAGCCTAACCCTCACCCTAACCATGACCCTCACCCTAATCCTAACCCTCACCCTAACACATACCCTCACCCAAAACCTAACCCTAACCATAACACTAACACTCACACTAACCCTAAACATCACCCTAACCCTAAACCTCACCCTAACACTAACCCTTACCCTCCCCCACCCCCTAGACTTCACCCTAACCCTAACTCTCATCCTCACCATAAACCTCACACTAACCCAAACACGAATCCTCAATTTAACCCTCCACCTCACCCTAAGGCTAACACTAACCCTCACCCTAACCCTAACCCTCACTCTTAACATATCCCTCACCCTCAGCCTACCCGCAAATTTACCCTTACATTCACCCCAACGCTAACTTGCCCCTTAACCTTAACCATCACCCTAACCCTAAATGTACCCCTAAACCTCACCCTCACCCTAACCCTAACTTTAACCCTAACCCTAACACTAAACCTCACCCTAACCCTAACCCTAAACCTCACCCTCACCGTGACTGTAACCCTAACCCTAAACCTAACAATAACCCTAACCCTCACCCTCACCCTAACCATAACCTAACTCTAACACTAACCCTCACCCTAACACTTACCCTCACCCTAACCCTAACCCTAACCCTAACCCTAAACCTCACCGTCACCCTAACCCTCAACCTTACCCCAACCCTAAACCTAACACTAACTGTAACCATAACACTCACCCTCATCTTCACCCTAAGCCTAACTCTAACCCTAAACCTCACCCTCACCCTAACCCTAACCCTAATCCTAACCCTAAACCTCACCCTAACCCTAACCCTAAACCTCACCCTCATCTTAGCCCTTACCCTAAACCTAATCCTAACCCTTACCCTCATTCTAACCCTCCCCTTAAACCGAACCCTCAGCCTAACCCTAAGCCTAACCATAAACCTAACTCTAACACACAAACTCAACCTCACCCTAAACCTAATCATATCCCTAAACCTAACCCTAAACCTAACCCTCCCCCTAACCCTCACCGTAACTCTAACAATTACACTAACCCTAAACCAATCCCTCAACCTAACCCAAACCCTAAACCTAACCCTAACCCTTACCCTCACCCTCACCCAAACTGTAACCGTAAACCTAAACCTAACCATAACCCTAACCCTAATCCTATCCCTTACCCTAACCATAACCTTCTCCCTAACCCAAAAACTCACCCTAACACTTACCCTAACCCTAACACTAACCCTATCCCTAACCCTCACCCAAACCCAATTTCTAACCCTAAACCTCACCCTCACCCTAACCCTAACCCTAACCCTAAACCCCACCCTAACCCTAACCGTAACCTTCACCCGCACCCTCACCCTCACTGTAACTCTAACCCTAACACTAAAATTAACACGAACCCTAAATCAAAACATAAACCTAACCCTAATCCTCACCCGCACAGACACCCTCAGCCTAACCCTAAGCCTAACCCTCACCCTAACCTTCATACTCACCCTCACTCTAACCCTAATCCTAAACCTAACCCTATCCCTAAACCTCAACCTAACTCCCTCACCCTAACCTTAACACTAACCCTAACCCTAAACCTCAACCTAACCCAAATCCTCACCCCCACCCTCACCCTCAGTCTAAACCTAAGCCTATATCTAACCCTAACCCTAACCCTAACCCTCACTGTAACCCTAAACCTAACCCTAACCCTAAACCTAACCCTAATATTAACCCTAAAGCTAACACTAATCCTCAGCCTCACCCTCACCCTAAACCAAACCCTAACTCTAACCCTCATACTCACCCTCACCCTAACCCTAATACTAAACCTATTCCTTTCCCTAAACCTAACCCTCACCCTATCCCTCACAGTAGTCCTCACCCTAAAGCTAATCCTAACCCTAAACCTCATCCTAACTCTCACACTAACGCTAACCCTAACCCTCACCCTAACCCTAAACCTAACCCTCGCCCTCATGCTCAGCCTAACCCTAAGCCTAACCCTAACCATCACCCTAACCCTAACCCTAACACTAACCCTAACTCTAAACGTAAACCTCACTCTCACCCTAACCCTAACTCTAACAATAACCCTAAACCTAAACCTCACCTTAACCCTAACCCTAACCCTCACCCTCACCCTCACCGTAACTGTAACCCTAACCCTAACCCTAAAATAACCCTAAACCTAACCCTAACCATCAACCTAACCATAACCCTCACCCTAACCCTAAACATAAACCTAACCCTAACACACACACTCACACTCACCCTAACCCTAATCCTAACCCTAACCCTCAACTTCACCCTGACCCTCAGTGTAACCCTAAGCCTAACACTAATCCTAACCCTAACCCTCACACTCACCCTAATCCTTAACCTAATCTTAATCCTAACCCTAACCCTAAGTCTAACCCTCAGCCTCACCTTAACCGTAACTCTAACCCTATACCTCACACTCACCATAACCTTAACACTAACCCTAACCCTAAAGCTCACCAGGACACGAACCCTAAATTTCACCCTCACCCTTGCCCTAACCCTAACCCTAATCCTAACACTAACCCTCATCCTAATCCTCCCCATAACCCTAACCCTAACCCTCACCCTAGCCCTAACCCTCATTCTCACCTTCACATTCAGCCTAACCCTAAGCCTAACAGTAACCTAACACTAACCCTCAAATTCAACGTAACGCTAAACCTAATCCTAATCCTAACATTAACCCTAACCTTCACCCTCACCCTAAACCTAACCCTAAACCTAACACTAACCTTAACCCTGACCCTCAACCTCAGACTCACCCTAACCCTAACTCTAACCCTAAACCCCACCCTCACCCTAATCCTAAACCTAACCTTAAACCTCACCCTAAACCTAAACCTAATCCTCATCCTAACCCTCCCCCTAACCCTAAACCTCAACCTAACCTCACCCTCAGCCTAACCCTAAGCCTAACCCTAGACCTAAACCTAACACACACACTCACTCTCATTCTAACCCTAATCCTATACCTAACCCTAAACTTCCCCCTAACTCTCACCCTACCCCTACCCCTAAAAGTAACCCTTACCCTAACCCTCAACCAAACCCTCACCCTAACCCTAACTCTAAACCTAAAACTCACCCTAAACCTAACCCTAACTCTGACACTAACCCAAACCGTAAACCTCACCCTATCCCTAAACCTAAACCTAACCCTCAACCTCACTCTCACAGTAACCATAACCCTCAACCTAACCCTAACCCTAACTCTAAACCCCACCCTAACCATAACCATAACCCTCACCCACACCCTCACCCTCACCGTAACTCTAACCCTAACCCTAACAAGAACACTAAACCTAACTTGAACCATTACCCTAAGCCTAATCCTCACCACCACCCTCACCCTCAGCCTAAACCTAAGCCTAAGCCTAACCCTCACACTAACCCTCATACTCACCCTCACCCTAACCCTAATCCTAAACCTAACCCTATCCCTAAACCTCAACCTAACCCTCACCCTCACCCTAACCCTAACACTAAACCTATCCCTGAAACTCAGCCTAATCCTCCAACTAACCCTAACCCTAACCCTATACCTCACCCTCAACCTAACCCTAACCCTAACCCTAAACCTCACCCTAAACCTCACCCTAAACCTGAACCTCACCTTCAACCTCACCATTACTCTAAACCTTAACCTAACAATAACACTAACCCTAAACCTAACCATAACCATAACCCTCACCCTCAGCCTCACCCTCACATCAAACTTAATCCTAACCATAACACTAACAATAACCCTAACCCTAAGCCTAACCCTAACCCTAACTCTAATCCTAACCCCCACCCTCACCCTCAGCCTAACCCTAAGACTAACCCTAACCCTAACCCTCAGCAAAACCTTAACCCTAACACTAACACTAACACTAACGATAACCCTAAACAAAATCCTAAACCTCACCCTCACCCTACCAATCACCCTAACCTTATTCCTAACCCTAAACCTCATCCTAACCCTCCCCATAACCCTAAACCTAAACCTCACACTGACCCTAACACTAACCATAACCCTAAGCCTCAGCCTCAACCTCACCACAAACTTAACACTAAACATAACACGAACAATAACCATAAACCTAAGCCTAACCCTAACCCTAATTCTAACCCTCACCCCCAAGCTCACCCTCAGCCTAACCCTAACCCTAACCCTAAACCTCACCATGACCCTAACCCTAACCCTAATCCTAACACTAACCCTAAACCTAAACCTAACCCTAAACCTAACCCTAATCCTCAGCCTCAACCTCACCCTAACCCTAACCCTCACACTAACCCTCCACCTAACCCTATATCTAACCCTAAACCTCACCCTCACCCTCACCCTAACCCTATCCCAAACCCTAAACCCCACCATAACCATAACCATAACCCTCAACTGCACCCTCACCCTCACCGTAACTCTAACCCTAACCCTAACCCAAACCCTAAACCCCACCCTAACCATAACCATAACTCTCAACCGCACCCTCACACTCACCGTAACTCTAACCCTAACCCTAACAAGAACACTAAACCTAACTCGAACCATTACCCTAAGCCGAATCCTCACCACCATGTCACACTCAGCCTAACCCTAAGCCTAAACCTAACCCTCACACTAACCTTCATACTCAACCTCACCCTAACCCTAACCCTAAACCTAACCCTATCCCTAAACCTCAACCTAACCCTCACCCTCACCCTAACCCTAACACTAAACCTATCCCTAAACCTCAGCCTAACCCTCCGCCTAACCCTAACCCTAAACCTCACCCTCACCCTAACCCTCACCCTAACATTAAACCTCAACCTAAAACTCACCATAAACCTGACCCTCACATTCAACCTCACCATTACTCTAACCGTAACCCTAACAATAACCCTAACCCTAACCCTAATCCTAACCCTAACCATAACCCTCACCCTCAGCCTCACCCTCACAGCAAACTTAATCCTAACCATAACACTAACAATAACCCTAACCCTAACTCTAATCCTCACCCCCAACCTCACCCTCAGCCTAATCCTAAGCCTAACCTTAACCATAACCCTCACCAGAACCCTAACGCTAACCCTAACCCTAAACCTAACGATAACCCTAAACCTAACCCTAAACCTCACCCTCACCCTAGCAATCACCCTAACCCTATTCCTAAACCTAAACCTCATCTTAACCCTCCCTATAGCCCTAACCCTAAACCTCACCCTAACCCTAACCCTAAAAATAACCCTAAGCCTCACCTTCACCGCCAGCTTAACCCTAACCATAACACTAACAATAACCATAACCCTAAGCCTAACCCTAACTCTAACTCTAATCCTCAACTCCAAGCTCAACCTCAGCCTAACCCTAACCCTAACCCGAAACCTCAACATAACCCTAACCCTAACAATGAACCTAACACTAACCCTAAACCTAAACCTAACCCTAACCCTAACCCTAATCCTCAGCCTCAATCTCACCCTAACCCAAAACTTATCCATAACTCTCACCCTAACTCTAACCCTAACCCTAACACTAACCCTCACCCTAACCCTAACCATCACCCTAACCCTAATCCTCACCCCTATGCTCATCCTTAGCCTAACCCTAAGCCTAAGACTAACCCTAACCCTAAACCTCACACTCAACCTCATCCTAACCCTAATCCTAAACCTAACCCTACCCCTAATCCTAAACCTCAACCTAACCCTCAACCTAATGTTAACACTAACATTTAACCTAACCCTAACCCTCGACATAGCCCTCCAACTAAACCTAAATCTAACAATGAACCTCACCCTCACCCTAACCCTAATCCCAAACCTAACCCTTAACCTCACCCTAATGCTAACACTCAACCTCACCCTAACCCTAATCCTAACCCTAACCCTCACCCTAACCCTAATCCTAACCCTAACTCTCACCCTAACCCAAACCCTAACCCTAAATCTTACCCTAACACTAACCCTAATCCTCACCTTCACCCTAGCCCTCACCCTAACCCTAAATGTAAACCTAATCCTCATCCTAACCCTCACCCTAACTCTAAGCCTAAACCTAACCCTAACCCTAACCCCAACCCTCACTGTAACCCTAACACTGACCCTAACACTAACACTCAACATAAACCTAACCCTAAACCTAAACCTAATCCTCAGCCTCAACCTCACCCTAACCCAAACCATAACCCTAACCCTCATCCTAACTCTAAGCCTAACCCTAACCTTAATCCTGACCCTCACATTCACCTTAACCCTAACCCTAATCCTAAACCTGACCCCTTACCTAACCCTAACCCTCACCCTAACCCTCTGCCTAGACATCACCCTTACACTTATCCTAACCCTAACCCTCACCCTAACCATAACCCTCACCCTAAAAGTAACCCTCACCCTAAAACTTACCCTCACCCTAACACTAACCCTAAACCTAATACTAACCCTCACACTAACCCTAAACATCACCCTAACCCTAAACCTCACCCTAACACTAACCCTAACACTCAACCTCACCCTCGCCTTCACCCTAACCCTAAGCCTCATCCTCACCACAAACCTCACACTAACCCTAACACTAATCCTCAATCTAAACCTCACCCTCACCCTCAGCCTAACCCTAAGCCTAACCCTAAACCTAACCCTAACCCTCACACTCACACTAACCAAAACCCTAATCCTAATCCTAACCCTAACCCTAACCCTCACCCTCACCCTAACCCTCACCCTAAACCTAACACTAACCCTAACCCTAACCCTCACCCTCAGCCTCACCCTAAACCTAACTCTAACCCTGAACCTCACCCTAACCCTGAACCTAACCCTAACCTTAAACCTCATCCTCAAACTCACCCTAGCCCTTACCCTAACCCTAATCCTAACCCTAACCCTCATCCTAACCCTTCCCCTAAACCTAACCTTCACCCTCAACCTCACCCTCAGCCTTACCCTAAGCCTAACCCTAAACCTAAATCTAACACACACACTCATCCTCACTCTAACCCTGATGCTGTCCCTAACACCAACCCTAACCCTAACCCTCCCTCTAACTCTCACCCTAACCCTAACCCAAACATTAACCCTTACCCTAAACCTCAACCTAACCCTAAATCTAACCCTAAACCTCAACCTAACCCTAAATCTAACCCTAAACCTCACCCTCACCCTAAACCTAACTCTAATCCTAACCCAAACCCTAAACCTCACCTTAACACTAACCCTAACCCTAAACCACGCCCTCACCCTCAGCCTAGTCCTAATCTTAACCCTAACCCTAACACTCACACTCATCCTAATCCTAACCCTAAACCTCACCCTAACCCTAACCCTCACCCTTAACCTCAGCCCAACCATAAGCCTACCCCTAACCTTAACCCTAACCCTCACACTCACCCTAACACTAACTCTAATGTACTCCTAACCCAAACCATAACCCTCACCCTCAACCTAACCTTCAAATTAAGCCTAACCCTAACATTAATACTAACACTAACCCTCAACCTCAACCTCACCCTAACACTAACTCTAACACTAAACCTCAACCTGACCCTAACCCTAACCCTAACACTATCCCTAAACCTCATCCTAGACCTAACCCTAACCCTCACCCTCACCATAACCTTAACCCTAACCCTAACGCAAACAATAACCCGAACCCTAACTCTAACCCTCACCCTAAACGTAACCCTCAACCTACCCCTAACCATCACCCTAACACTTACCCTCACCTTAACACTAACCCAAACACTAAACATCACACTAACCTAACCATCAAAGTAACCCTAAACCTCATCCTAAAATTAACGCTAAACCTCACACTCTCCCTAGACCTCGCCCTAACCCTAACCCTCATCCTCACCCTAAACTTCACACTACCCCTAACACAATCCTCAATCTAACCCTCACCCTCACCCTAAACTTAACCCTAACCCTCACCCTAACCCTAACACTCACCGTTACCTTAACCCTCACGATCAGCCTAAACCTCATGTTTACCCTTACCGTCACCCCCACCCAAACCCTCACTCTAACCCTAAACCTCACCCTAACCCTAACTCTACCCCTAAACCTCACCCTCACCCTAACCCTCATTTTATCCCTAACCCTAACACTAACCCTTACCCTAACCCTAACCCTAACCATCACCCTAAACCTAATCCTCACCCCCAACCTCACCCTCAGCCTAAACCTAAGCCTAAGCCTAACCCTAACCCTAAACCTCACACTCACAATCACCCTAACCCTAATCCTAACCCTAAACCTAACCCTAACCCTAACCCTCAACCTAACCTTAACCCTAACACTTAGCCTAAACCTAACCCTCGACCTAACCCTCCTACTAAAACTAAATCTAACCATAAACCTCACCCTCACCCTCACCCTAACCCTAATCCCTATCCCTCACCCTCACCATAACAATAACCCTCATCCTGACCCTCACCCTAACCCTAACCCTAACCCTAACCCTAATCCTTATCCTAACACTAACCCCAATCATCACCTTCACCCTAGCCCTCACCCTAACCCTAATCGTAAACCTAATCCTCATCCTAACGCTCACCCTAACTCTAAGCCTAACCCTAACCATAACCCTAACCCCAACCCTCAATGTAATCTTAACACTAACACTAACACTAAGACTAACTCTAAACCTAACCAAAAATCTAACCCTAAACCTAACCGAAAATCTAACCCTAAACCTAACCCTAATCCTCAGCCTCACCCTCAACCTAACCCAAACCCTAACCCTAACCCTCATCCTAACTCTAAGCCTAACCCTAACCCTGATCCTAACCCTCACATTCGCCCTCACCGTAACCCTAATCCTAAACCTAACCCTATCCCTAACCCTCAGCCTAGCCCTCACCCTTACACTTATCCTAACCCTAACCCTCACCCTAATCCTAAACCTCACCCTAACCCTAACCCTAACCCTAATCCTCACCCTCACCCTAGCCCTCCCTCTAACACTAAATCCAACCCTCACCCTCACCCTAACCCTAACCCTCATCCTCACCTTAAATCTGACACTAACCTTAACCCTAATCCTCAATCTAACCCTCACACTAACACTAACCCTAACCCTAACCCTTACCCTAACCCTAAACCTAACCCTAACCCTCACCCTTATCTTAACCCTAAGCCTCAGTCTAAACCTAACCTTTACCCTTACCATCATCCTCACCCTAACACTCACACTCACCCTAGCCCTTACCCTATCCATAATCCTAACCTTAACCCTCATCCTAACCCTCCCCATAACCCCAAAACTCACCAACAACCTCACCCTCAGCCTAACCAATAGCCTAAACCTTAACCTAAACCTAACACACACACTCACCCTCACTCTAACCCTAACCTAATCCTATCCCTAACCCTAACCCTAACCCTAAACCTCCCCCTAACTTTCACCCTAACCCTAACCCTAAAACTAACCCTTACCATAACCTTCAACCTAAAACTCAACCTAACCCTAACTCTAACCCTAAACCTCACGCTAACTCTAACCCTGACTCTAACCCTAACCCAAAACTAAACCTCACCCTAACACTAACCCTAATCTTAACCCTCGACCTAACCTTCCAACTAAACCTAAATCTAACCATAAACCTCAGCTCACCCTAACCCTAATCCTAACCCTAACCAAAAACCTCACCCTCACCCTAACCCTAACCCTAACCATCACCGTAACACTCACCTTCACCCTAACAATAACCCTAACCCTCACACTCACCCTAACCCTTACCCTAATCCTAATCCTAACCCTAAACCTAAGCCTCACCCTCAGCCTCACCTTAACCCTAACTCTAACCATATACCTCACACTCACCCTAACCCTAACCCTAAACCACACCCTAAAACTAACACTAAACCTCAACCTCTCTCTATCCTTCACACTAACTCTAATTCTAACATTAACCCTCATCCTAACCCTCCACATATCCCTAACCCTAACCCTCACCCTAACCCTAACCCTCACCCTCAGCCTAACCCTAAACCTAACACTAACCCTAACCCTAACCCTCACACTCACCCTAACCCTTACCCAAATCCTAATCCTCACCTAACCGTAACCCTCACCCTCACCCAAACCCTCACCCTAAACCTAATACTAAACCTAAACTTAACCCTAACCCTAACCCTCACACTCACCCTAAACCTAACCCTAATCCTAATCCTAAACCAAACCCTAACCCTCATCCTTAACCTAACCCTCACCTTAAGCCTAACCCTAACATTAATCCGAACACTAACCCTCACCCTCAGCCTCACCCTAACCCCAACTCTAACACTAAACCTCACCCTGACCTAAACCTAACCCTAACCCTAACCCCAAACCTCATCCTAGACCTATCCCTAATCCTCACCCTCACCCTCACCATAATCTTAACCCTAAACTTAACGCTAAAAATAACCCTAACCCTAACCCTAACCCTCAACCTAAAACTTACCCTCACCATAAAACTAACCCTAACCCTAACACTAAATCTCACACTAACCCTAACCATCACCCTAACCCTTAACCTCACCCTAAAACTAACCCTAAACCTCACGCTCTCCCTAGACCTCGCCCTAACCCTAACCCTCATCCTCACCCTAAACTTCACACTAACCCTAACACTAATCCTCAATCTAACCCTCACTCTCACCCTAACCCTAACGATAACCCTCACCCTAACCCTAACCCTAACCCTCACCCTAACCCTAACCCTCTCCCTTACCTTAACCCTCACGCTCATCCTAACCCTCATATTTACCCTTACTGTCACCCCCACCCTAAACCTTACTGTAACGCTAACCCTCACCCTAACACTAACTCTACGCCTAAACCTCACCCTCACCTTCAGCCTAACTCTAACCCTAACCCTAACACTAACCCTTATCCTAACCCTAACCCTAACCATCACCCTAACCCTAATCCTCAAACCCAACCTCACCCTCAGCCTAACCCTAAGCCTAAGACTAACCGTAACCCTAAACCTCACACTCACCCTCACCCTAACCCTAATCCTAACCCTAACACTAAACCTCAACCTAACCCTCAACCTAATCTTAACCTTAACACTTACCCTAACCCTAACACCCGACCTAACCCTACAACTAAAACTAAATCTAACAATGAACATCACCCTCACCCTAACCCTAATCCCAAACCTAACCCTAAACCTCACCCTAAACCTAACACTCACCCTAAACCTAACCCTAACCCTCACACAAACCCTAAACCTCACCCTAATCCTAAATCTCACCCTCACCATAAACCTAACCCTAATCCTCACTCTAACCCTACCCCTCACCCTAACCCTAATTCTAACCCTCATCCTCACCCTAAACCTCACACTAACACTAACCCTAATACTCAATCTAACCCTCACCCTAAACCTAACCCTAACCCTAAACCTTACCCTAAACCTACACCTAACCCTAAACCTCACCCTTAACTCTCACCCTCAGCCTAAACCTCAAATTTACCCTTACCATCATCCTCACCCTAACCCTCACCCTAATGCTAAACCTCATCCTAACCCTCACCCTAACCGTAAACCTAACCATCACCCTAACCCTAACCCTAACCCTCAACCTCATACTCAGCCTAACCCTAAACCTAAGCCTAACCCTTACCCTAACCCTCAACCTCACCATAGACCTCACTGTAACTCTACTCCTAATCCTAACCCTCATCCAAACCCTCATCCTAGCCCTAACCCTAACCACCACCCTAAACCTAAGCTTCAACCATACCCTCACCCTCACTCTAACCCTAACTCTAACCCTTAATCTCAACCTCACCCTAACCCTAATCTTAAACCTAACCCTAAATCTCACCCTAACCCTAACCCTAACACTCACCCTCACCCTCACCCTCACCTTCACCACAAGTCTAACCCTAACCTTAACAATAACACTAATCCTAAACCTAACCCTAACCCTAACCCTAACAGTAATCCTAACACTCACCCTCAGGCTAACCCTAATCCTATACCTAACCCTCAACCTAACCCTAATCCTCACCCTCACCTTAACCCTAACCCTCAACCTAACCCTCATGCTAACCCTAACCCTAATCCTAAACCTTAATCTAACACTAACACTAACCCTCACTATCAACCTAGCCCTCACCCTAACTCTAATCCTAATCCTAACCCTCATCCAAACCCTCACCCTAGCCCTAACCCTAACCCTCACCATAAACCGAATCTTCACACCCAACCTCACCCTCAGCCTAAAGCTAAGCATAAGCATAAGCCTAACACTCACCCTCACCCTCACCCTCACCCTAATCCTAACCCTCACCCTAACAATAACCCTAAACCTCAGCCTATCCTTCACCCTAACCTTAACCTTAAAACTAACCCTAACCCTAACACTCGAACTAACCCTCAAACTAACCCTAAATCTAACCCTAAACCTCACTCACACCCGAACCCTAAATCTAACCCTAACCCTAAACCTCAACCAAACCCTAACCCTCACCCTCACCCTCACCACAACTCTAGACCTAACCCTAACAATAACACTAATCCTAACACTATACCTAACCCTAACTCTAACCCTAACAGTTATCCTAACAATCACCCTCAGGCTAACCCTAAACTTAAACCTAACCCTCACCCTAACCCTAATCCTCACCCTCACCGTAACCCTAACCCTCAACCTAACCCTCACCCTAACCCTAACCCTAATCCTAAACCTAAATCTAACACTAACCCTAACTCTCACCCTCAACCTAGCCCTCACCCTAACCCTAATCCTAACCCTAATCCTCATCCTTACCCTCACCCTAACCCTAACCTTAACTCTCACCCCAACCCTAACCCTAACCCTCAACCAAACCCTAAACCTCACGCTCACTGTAAACTTAACCCTCACCCTAACACTAAACATAACCGAATCATAACTCTCACCCTAAACTTAACCCTAACCATCCACCTAACCCTAACCCTAACCCTCACCCTCAGCCTAACCTTAAGCCTAGCCCTAACCCTCACACTCAACCTAACCCTTAAGCTAATCCTAATCCTAACCCTAACCCTACACCTTACTCTCAGCCTCACCCTAACCCTAACTCTAACACTAAATCTCACCCTCACCCTAACCCTAACCCTAACCATAAATTTAAACCTCACCCTCACATGCACCCTAGCCCTTACCCTAACCCTAAACCTAACACTAACCCTCATCCTAACCCTACCCCTAAACCTAACCCTCACCCTCAACCTAACCCTCAGCCTATCCCTAAGTCTAACCCTAAACAAAAACCTAACACACACGCTCACCCTCACTCTAACCCTAATCCCATCCCTAACCTTAACCCTAACCTAACCCTCCCACTAACTCTCACCCTTACCCTAACCCTAAAACTAACCCTTACCATAATCCTCAACCTAAACCTCACCCTAAACCTAACTCTCACCCTAAACCTCACCCTCACCCTAACCCTAACTCTAACCCTAACCCAAACCCGAAAACTCACCCTAACACTAACTCTAACGCTAACCCACACCGTCACCCTCAGCCGAATCCTAAACCTAAGCCTAACCCTAACCCTCACACTCGCCCTAACCCTAACCCTAAACCTCACGCTAACCCTAACCCTCACCTTCAACCTCAGCCTGACCCTAAACCTATCCCTAACCCTAACCCTAACACTCACACTCACCATAACACTAAACCAATCCTACTCCTAATCCTAACCCTAACCCTCATCCTCAACCTAACCCTCACCTTAAGCCTAACCCTAACATTAATCCTAACCCTAACCCTCACCCTCAGCCTCACCCTAACCCTAAATCTAACACTAAACCTCACCCTGACCCTAACCCTAACCCTAACCTTATCCTTAAACCCCATCCTAGCCCTAATCCTAACCCTCACCCTCACCCTCACCATAACTATAACCCTAACCCTAATGCTAACAATAACCCTAACCCTAACCCTATCCCTCACCCTAAAGATAACCCTCACCCTAACCCTAACCCTCACCCTAACACTTACCCTCACCCTAACACTAACCCTAACCCTAACACTAAACCTCACACTAACCGTAACCATCACCCTAACCCTAAACCTCACTCTAACACTAACCCTAAACCTCACCCTCTCCCTAGACCTCGCCCTAACCCTAACCCTCAACTTCACCATAAATTTCAGACTAACCCTAACACTAATCCTCAATCTAAACCTCACTCTAACTCTAACCCTAACCCTAATCCTCACCCTAACACTAACTCTCACCCTTACTGTAACCCTCACCCTCAGCCTAAATCACACCTTTACCCTTACCGTTACCTCCACCCTAAACCTCACTCTAACGCTAATCCTGACCCTAACCCTATCTCTACTCCTAAACCTCACTCTCACCCTATCCCTAACTCTAACGCTAACCCTAACACTATCTCTCACCCTCACCCTAACCTTAACCATCACCCTAACCCTAATCCTCACCCCTACCCTCACCCTCAGCCTAACCCAAAGCCTAAGCCTAAACCTAACTCTAAACTTCACACTCACCTTCACCCTAACACTAATCATAACCCTAACCCTAAACCTCAACCTAACCCTCAACCTAACCTTAACCCTAAAACTTAACCTAACCCTTACCCTCGATCTAACCCTCCAACTAAACCTAAATCTAACCAAAAACCTCACCTTCACCCTAACCCTAATCCTAACCCTAACCCTCAACCTTGCCCTAACCCTAACACTCACCCTCACCCTCACCCTCACCATAACTCTAACCCTAATCCTAACAATAGCAGTAATCCTAACCCTAAACCTAAGCCTAACCCTAACACTAACCCTAGTGCTAACACTCAACCTCACCCTAACCCTAATCCTAACCCAAACCCTAAACCTAAACCTAACCCTCACCCTCACCATAACCCTAACCCTCATCCTAACCGTCACACTAACCCTAATCCTAACCCTAAACCTTGCCCTAACATTAACCCTAATCCTCACCTTCACCCTAGCCCTCACCCTAACCCTAATCTTAAACCTAATCCTCATCCTGACCCTCACCCTAACTCTAAGCCTAAACCTAACCCTAACCCTAACGCCAACCCTCACTGTAACAGTAACACTAACCCTAACACTAACACTAACCATAAACCTAACCCTAAACCTAACCCTAATCCTCAGCCTCACCCTCACCCTAACCCAAACCCTAACCCTAACCCTAACTCTCACATTCACCCTAACCCTTACTCTAAACCTAATCCTAACCCTAAACCTAACCCTCATCCTCAACCTAACCCTCACCCTAACCCTAACCCTAAACCTCACCCTCACCCTAGCCCCCACCCAACACTGATCCGAACCCTAACCCTCTTCATAACCCTCCTGCTAACCCTTACCCTAACCCTAACCCTCAGTCTCAATCTCAACCTCAGCCTAACCCTAAGCCTAACCATAAAGCTAACCCTAACACACACTCACCCTCACCCTAAACCTCACCCTAACCCTAACCCTCATCCTAACCCTCCCCATAACCCTAACCCTCACCCTAAACCTAACCCAAACCCTCACCCTCAGCCTAATCCTAAGCCTAATCCTAATCCTAAACCTAACCCTAACCCTAACCCTCATCCTAACCCTAACCCTAAACCTCACCCTAACCCTAACCCTAACCCTCAACCTCAGCCTAACCCTAAGCATATCCCTTAACCTAACCCTAACCCTGACCCTCACCCTAGCCCTCACCCAACCCTAAACCTAACCCTAACCTTCTTCCTAACTCTCCCCCTAACCTTTAACCTAACCCTCACCCTAACCCTAACCCTCAACCTCAACCTCACCCTCAGCCTAAACCTAAGTCTAACCCTAATGATAACCCTAACACACACACTCACGCTCACCCTAAACCTCACCCTAACCCTAAGCCTCATCCTAACCCTCCCCAGAACCATAAACCTCACCCTAACACTAACCCACACAGTCACCCTCAGCCTAATCCTAAGCCTAACCCTAAACCTAACCCTCACACTCATCCTAACCCTAACGGTAAACCTCACCCTAACCCTAACCCTCACCCTCAACCTCAGCCTAACCCTAAGCCTATCCCTTACCCTAACCCTAATCCTAACCCTCACCCTCACCCTCACCCTAAACCTAATCCTACTCCTAACCCTAATCCTAACCCTCACACTCAAACTAACCCTCACCTTAAGCCAAAGCCTAATATTAATGCTAACCCTAACCCTCAACCTCAGCCTGACCCTCACCCTAACTCTAACACTAAACCTCACCCTGACCCTAACCCTAAACCTCACCCTCACCCTAGCCCTCACCCTAACCCTAAACCTAACCGTAACCCTCATCCGAACCCTCCCCCTAACCCTTACCCTAACCCTCCCCCTAACCCTAACCCTCACCCTCAAACTCACCCTCAGCCTAAACCTAAGCCTAACCCTAAACTTAACTCTAACACACACATTCACCCTCACTGTAACCCTAAGACCAACCCTAACCCTCACCTTCACCCTAACCCTCAGTGTAAGCCTAAGCCTAACCCTATCCCTAACCCTAACTCTCACACTAGTCCCAACCCTTACCCTAATCCTAATCCTAACCCTAATCCTAACCCTCAATCTCAGCCTCACCTTAACCCTAACTATAACCCTAAACCTCACCCTCACCCTAACCCTAACAGTAAGCCTAATGTTAAACCTCACCCTATTCCTAACCCCTAACCCTAAACCTAACACTAACTGTAACCCTAACCCTCACCCTCAGCTTCACCCGAACCCTAAAACTAACACTAAACCTCACCCTCATCCTAACCCTAACCCTAACCCTCACCATATCCCTAACCCTCACCATCAGTGTAACAGTAACCCTCATTGTAACCCGAAACCTAACCCTAACTGAACCCTAAACCTTTCCCGAACACTAACTGTAGTCCTCACCCTCATCCTAGCCCTCACCCTAACCCTAATCATAACCCTAATCCTCATCCTAAACCTCACCCTAACGCTAACCCTAACCCTCATCCTTAACCTAACCCAAACCCCCAAACTAACCCTAACCCTAATGCTCACTGTAACCCTAAACCTAACGCTCACCCTAACCATAATCCTCACCCTCGCCCTCACCCTCAACATAACCCTAAGGCTAACCCTAAACCTAACCCTCACATTCACCCTAACCCTAACCCTAATACTAATCCTAACCCTAACCCTCACCCTCACCCTCACCCTAACCCTAACACTCACCATCAACCTAACCCTCACCCTAAACCTAACCCTTATCCTAATATTAATCCTAACCCTAACCCTAAAACTTACCCTCAGCCTCACATTAACCCTAACTCTAACCCTATAACTCACACTCACCCTAACCCTAACCCTAACCCTAACCCCAAACCTCACCCTACCCCTAACACTAAACCTCACCCTCAACCTAGCCCTCATCCTAACCCTAATCCTAACGCTCACCCTAAACAAAACCCTCACCTTAACCCATACCCTCACCCTAACACTTACCCTCACCCTAACACTAACCCTAACCCTAACACTAACCCTCACACTAACCCTAAACCTAAACCTCAACCTAACCCTCACCCTCAACCTAACCCTAACACTAACCTTAATCCTAACCCTCCCCTTAACCCTCCCCCTAAACCTTATCTAACCATAAACCTCACCCTCACCCTCACCCTAACTCTAACCCTAACCCTAAACACCACTCTAATCCTAAGCCTAACCCTCACCTGCACCCTCACCCTCACCGTAACTCTAACGCTAACCCTAACAAGAACACTAAACCTAACCTGAACCATCACCCTAAACCTAATCCTCACCCCACCCTCACCCTCAGCCTAAACCTAAGCCTAAGCCTAACCCTCACCCTAACCCTCATACTCACCCTCACCCTAACCCTATTCCTAAACCTATCCCTATACCGAAACTTCAACCTAACCCTCACCCTCACCCTAACCCTAACACTAAACCTAATCCTAAACATCACCCTAAACCTCCTCCTGACCCTAACCCTAACCCTAAACCTCACCCTCACCCTAACCCTAACCTTAACCCTAAACCGCACCCTAAAACTCAACCTGACCCTGACCCTCACCTTCAACCTCACCATTACTCTAATCCTAACCCTAACACTAACCCTAACCCTAATCCTAACCTTAAACCTAAACCTCACCCTAAACCGAAACCTCACCCTTACACGCAACCTCACCATTACGCTAAACCTAACCCTAACAAAAACACTAACCCTAACCCTAACCCTAATCCTAACCCTAACCATAACCCTCACCCTCAGCCTCACCCTCACCGCAAACTTAACCCTAACCCTAACCCTTAACCCTAATCCTCACCCCCACCCTCACCCTCAGCCTAACCCTAAGCCTAAACCTAACCCTAACCCTAAACCTAACCCTCACTGGAATCCTTACCCCAACCCTAAACCTAACCCTAACTCTAAACCTAAAGCTAACACTAATCCTAAGCCTCACCCTCACTCTAACCCAAACCCTAAACCTAACCCTCACCCTAACCCTAAGCCTAACCCTGAACTTAAACCGAACCCTAACTCTCACCCTAAATATGACCCTAAACCTCACCCTTACCCTAACCCTAAACCTAACCCTTTCCCTAAACCTAACCCTCACCCTAACCCTCACCCTAGTCCTCACTTAACCCTAACCCTAACCCTTACCCTAACCCTAACCCTCACCCTCAACCTCACCCTCAGCCTAACCCTAAGCCTAACCCTAAACCTAACCCTAACACACACACTCACCCTCACCCTAACCCTAATCCTAACCCTAACCTTAACACTAACCCACCCCCTAACTCTCACCCTAATCCTAACCCTAACACTAACCCTACCCCTAACCCTCAACCTAACCCTCATGCTAACCCTAACTCTAACACTAAAACTCACCATCATCCTAAACCTCACGCTAACCCTAAGCCTAACCCTCACCATCACCCTCACCGTAACCTTAACCTTAAACTGAACCCTAACAATAAGCCTAAACCTAATCCTAACCCTCACCCTAACGATAACGCTCACCCTAACCCAAACCCTCACCCTAACACTTACCCTCAACTTAAAACTAACCCTAACCATATCACTAACCCTCACCTTAACACTAACCGTAAATCTAACCCTAAACCTCTCCCTCACGCTAACCCTAACCCTAACCCTAACCGTAAACCCCACCCTAACCCTAACCCTATCACAAACCCTAATTCTAACCCTAAACCTCACTATCACCCTAACCCTTATTCTAAACCTCATCTTAAACCTAAACCTCATCGTAACCCTAAACCTAAACCTCACCCTCACCCTCACCCTCACCGTAAACCTAAACCTAACCCTAACAATAAACCTAACCCTAACCCTAACCCTCACCCTAACCATAAAACTCACCCTAACGATAACCCTCACCCTGACACTTACCCTAAACCTAACACTAACCCTAACCCTAACATTAACACTCACACTCACCCTAAACATGACCCTAACCCCAAACATCACGCTAACCCTACCCCTAACCCTCACGCTCACCCTGGCCCTTACCCACACCCTAACCATCACCCTCATCCTAACCCTCTCCCTCACCCTCACCCTAAACCTAACCATCACCCTCATCCTAACCCTCACACTAACCCTAACCCTCACTCTCATCCTCACCCTCAGTCTAACCCTAAGCCTAACCCTAGACCTAACCCTAACACACACACTCACCCTCACCCTAGCCCTAATCCGATCCATAAACCTAACCCTAACCCTAACACTCATCCTAACTCTCAAACTAATACTAACCCTAACCCTCACCCTAACCCTAACTCTAAACATAAACCTCAACCTCACCCTAACCCTAAATCGAACCCTAACCCAAACCCTAAACTTCAAACTAACCCTAACCCTAACCCTCACCCTCACCCTCAACGTAACCTTAACCCTAAACTTAAACCTAACAATAAGTCTAAGCCTAACCCTAACCCTCAACCTAACCATAACCCTCACCCTAACCCATACCCTCCCCCTAACACTTACCCTCACCCTAACACTAATCCTAACACTAACACTAACCCTCACACTAACACTAACCCTAAACCTCAACCTAACCCTCACACTCAACCTAACCCTAACACTAACCCTAACCCTAACCCTCACCCTAACCCTCCCCCTAACCCTATATCTAAACCTCACACTCACCCTAACCCTAACTCTAACCTGAAACCTCACTCTCACCCTAATCCTAAACTTAAACCTAAACCCCACCCTAACCCCAACCCTAACACTCACCCGCACCCTCACCCTCACCGTAACTCTAACCCTAACCTTAACAATAACACTAACCCTAACACGAACCATCATCCTAACTCTAATTCTCACCCCCACACTCAACCTCAGCCTAACCCTAAGCCTAATTCTAACCTTCAACCTAACCCTCACACTCATCCTCACCCTAACCCTAATCCTAAACCTAACCCTATCCCTAAACCTCAACCTAACCCTCACCCTAAATCTAAACCTAAACCTCACCCTCACCCTAACCCTAACCCTATCCCTCACGCTAATCCTAATCCTAAAACTCACCCTCACCCTAGACCTCACCCTAACCCTAATCCTAACCCTAAACCTCTTCCTAACCCTCACCCTAACACTAACCCTAAACCTAACCCTCACCCTAACCATAATCCTAACCCTAACCCTCAACCTAAAAATAACCCTCACCCTCATTGTAACCCTTAATCTAACCCTCACCCTAACATTAAACTTAACCTGAACCGTAACTCTCACCCTAACCCTAACACTAACCCTCACCCTAACCCTAACCCTCAAACTTACCATAACCCTCACCCTCAGCCTAACACTTATGTTTACCCTTACCATTACCCCTACCCTAACCCTCACCCAAACCCTAACACTCACACTAACCAGCACGCTAAAACTAACTCTACACCTAAACCTCACCCTCACCCTAACCAAAACTCTAACCCTAACCCTAACACTAAACCTCACCCTAAACCTAATCCTAACCCTCAAACTAACCCTAACCTTCACCCTCACCCAAACCCTCAGCCTAAACCTAAGGCTAATCCTAACCCTAACCGTAACCCTCACACTGACCCTAACCCTAACCCTAATACTAATCCTAAACCTAACCCTAACCCTCACCCTCACCCTCAGCCTCACCCTAACCTTAATTCTAACCCTAAACCTCACCTTCACCCTAACCCTCACCCTAACCCTCACCATCACCGTAACTGAAACCATAAATGTAACCCTTACCCCAACCCTAACCCTAACCCTAACCCTCCCCCAACCCTAACTCTAACCCTAAACCTAAACTTCTCCCTAACCCTCACCCTAACCCTAACTGTAACCCTAAACCTCACCCTCATCCTAACCCTCACTCTAACCCTAACCCAAACCCTAAACCTCACCCTAATCCTAACGATAAACCTCATCCTCACCTTCACCTTAACCAAAGCGGTAAACCTAACAATAACCCTAACCCTAATCCTAACACTCACCCTAACCATAAACCTCACCCTAACCCAAACCCTAAAACTTACCCTCAGCCTAACACTAACCCTAACCCTAACACTAACCCTCATCCTATCCCTAACCCTAACCACAAACCTAGACCTCAACCTAACCCTCACCCTCACCCTAACCCTAAAACTAACCCTATCCCTAACCCTCACCCTAACTCTCCCCTAACCCTAACCCTAACCCTAATCCTCACCCCCAGCCTCACCCTCAGCCTAACCCTAAGTCTAAGCCTAACACTCACCCTAACCCTCACACTCACCCTCACCATAACCCTAATCCTAAACCTAACCCTATCCCTAAACCTCAACCTAAGCCTCACTCCCCCACTAACCATAACACTAACCCTAACCCTAAACCTAAATCTAACCCTCCCCCTAACAGTAACTCTAACCCTAAACCTCAACTTCACCATAACCCTAACGTTAAACCTCACCGTAAACCTCACCCTAACACTAACCCTAACCCTCACCCTCAATCTCACCGTAATTCTAACCCTAAACCTAAAAATAACACTAACCATAACGCTAAACATAACCCTCACCCTCAGCCTCACACTCACAGCAAACTTAACCCTAACCATAACACTAAAAATAACCCTAATCCTAACCCTAACCCTAATCCTCAACCCCACCCTCAGCCTCAGCCTAAACCTAAGCCTAACCCTAACCCTAACTGTAACACTAACCCTAACCCTAAACCTAACCCAAAACCTAACCCTAATCCTCAGCCTCACCCTCACCCTAAACCAAACCCTAACCCTAACCCTCACCATAAACTTAAGCCTAAATCCAACCCTAACCCTCACACTCACCTTCACCCTAATCCTAATCCTCAACCTAACCCTTTTCCTAAAACTTACCCTCACCCTAACCCACACCCTAGTTCTCACCCTAACACTAATCCTAACCCTAAACCTCATCCTAAATCTCACCCTTATGCTAACCCTAACCCTCACCCTAACATTAACCCTAACCCTCACAATCTTGCTCGGCCTAAGCCTAAGCCTAAGCCTAAGCCTAACTGTAACCCAAACCCTCACCCTAACCCTAACCCTAACACTAAACCTAACTCTAACCGTAAACCTCACTCTCACCCTAACCCTACCTCTAACCCTAACCCTAAACCTAAACCTCATCCTAACCCTAACCCTCACCCTAACCCTAACCCTCACCGTAACCATAACCCTAACCCTAACCCTAACAATAACCCTAACCCTAACCCTTAACCTAACCCTAACCCTCACCCTAACCCTAACCCTCACCCTAACATTTACCCTCACCCTAACACTAACCTTAACACTAACACTAACCCTCACACTAACCCTAACCATCACCCTAACCCTAAACCTCACCTTAAACCTAAACCTAACCCTCACCCTAACCCTAGGCCTCACCCTAACCCTAACCCTCATCCTCACCCTAAACCTCACACTAACCCTAACACTAATCCTCAATCTAACCCTCACCCACACCCTTCCCATAAACCTAACCCTCACCTTATCCCTAACCATCACCCCATTGTAACCCTCATCTCAGCCTAACCCTCACATTTACCTTTACCATCACCCCCACGCTAACCCTTATCCTAACCCTTATCCTCACCCTAAGCGTCACCCTAACCCTCACCCTCACCCTAAGCCTAATCCTAACCCTAACCCTCAACCTGAACCTAACCCTCACCCTCACCGTAAACCTTACTCTAACCCTGAACCTAACCCTAAACTTAACCCGAACCCTAACACTGACCCTAACCCTAACCCTAACCCTCACCCTAACCCTAACCCTCAACCTTACTGTAACCCTCACCCTCAGCCTAACCATCACGTTTACCCTTACCGTCATCCCTACCCTAACCCTCACCCTAAACCTAACATTCACCCTAACCCTCTCCCTGAAACTAACTCTAAGCCTGACTTCACCCTCACCCTATCCATAACTTTAACCCTAAACTTAACACTAAACCTCACCCTAATCCTAACCCTAACCCTCAAACTAGCCCCAAACCTCACCTTCACCCAAACCCTCAGGCTAAACCTAAGGCTAACACTAACCCTAAACATAACCCTCACACTCACTCTAACCCTAACCTAATCCTAATACTAACCCTAACCCTAACCCTCAACCTAACCCTCAACCTCAACCTAACCCTAACCCTAACCCTAACCCTAACCCTCAACCTCAGCCTCACCCTACCTCAACTCTAACCCTAAACCTCACCCTAACCCTAACCCTAACCTTAAACCTCACCCGCAAACTCACTGTTGCACTTACCCTAACACCAACCCTCATCCTAACCCTCCCCATAACCCTAACTCTTACCCTCAACCTCTCCCTTAGCCTAACCGTAAGCCTAACCCTAAACCTAAACCTAACACACACACTCACCCTCACTCTAACCCTAATCCTGTCCCTAACCCTAACCCTAACCCTATCCCTCCCTCTAACTCTCACCCTAAGCCTAACCCAAACAGTAACCCTTACCCTAACCCTCAACCTAAACCTCACCCTAACACTAAATCTAACCCTAAGCCTTACCCTCACCCTAACCCTAAATCTAACCCTAACCCAAACCCTAAACCTCACCCTAACACTAACCCTAACCCTAACCCACACCCTCACCCTCTGCCTAATCCTAAGCCTAACCCTAACCCTAACCCTCACACTCACCGTAACCCTAACCCTAAACCTCACCCTAACCCTAACCCTCACCCTCAACCTCAGCCTAACCCTAAGCCTATCCCTAACCCTAAGCCTAATCCCCACACTCACCCTACTACTAAACCTAATGTACTCCTAACCCAAACCCTAACCCTCACCCTCAACCTAACCCTCACCTTAAGCCTAACCCTAACATTAATCCTAAACCTAACCCTCACACTCAGCCTCACCCTAACACTAACTCTAACACTAAACCTCACACTGACCCTAACCCTAACCCTAACCCTAAACCTGATCCTAGACCTAACCCTAACCTTCACCCTCACCCTCACCATAAACTTAACCCTAACCCTAACGCTAAAAATAACCCTAAACCTAACCCTAACCCTCACCCTAACACTTACCCTCACCTTAACACTAACCCTAACCCAACACTAAACCTGAAACTAACTCTAACCATCACCCTAACCCTAAACCTCACCCTAACACTAACCCTAAACCTCAACCTCACCCTAGACCTCGCCCTAACCGTAAGCCTCATCCTCACCATAAACTTCACACTAATCCTAACACTAATCCTCAATCTAACACTCACCCTCACCCTAAACCTAACCCTAATACTCACCCTAACCCTAACACTCTCCCTTACCTTAACCCTCACGCTCAGCCTAACCCCCACATTTACCCGTACCGTCACCCCCACCCTAACTCTTACTCTAAAGCTAAACCTCACCCTAACCCTAACTCTACCCCTAAACCTCACCCTCACCCTAACCCTAACTCTAACCCTAACCCTAAAACTAACACCCTAACCCTAACCATCAACCTAACCCTAATCCTCACCCCCACCCTCACCCTCAGCCTAACCCTAAGCCTAAGCCTAACCCTAACCCTAAACCTCACACTCACCCTCACACTAACCATAATCCTAACCCTAACCCTAACCCTAACACTAAACCTCAACCTAACCCTCAACCTAACCTTAACCTTAACACTTACCCTAACCCTAACACTCGACCTAACCCTACAACTAAAACTAAATCTAACAATGAACCTCACCCTCACCCTAACCCTAATCCCAACCCTATCCCTAAACCTCACCCTAAACCTAACACTCACCCTCAACCTCACCCTCAACATAACTCTAACACTAACCCTAACAATAACAGAAATCCTAACTCTAAACCTAACCCTAACCCTTACCCTAATGCTAACACTCAACCTCAACCTAACCCTAATCTTAACCCTAACCCTCACCCTAAACCTAAACCTCACCCTCACCATAATACTAACCCACATCCTGACCCTCACCCTAACCCTAACCCTAAACCTTACCCTAACACTAACCCTAATCCTCACCTTCACCGTAGCCCTCACACTAACCCTAATTGTAAACCTAATCCTCATCCTAACCCTCACCCTAACTCTAAGCCTAACCTTAACCCTAACCCTAACACCAACCCTCACGGTAAACCTAACACTAACACTAACACTAACCCTAAACCTAACCCTAATCCTCAGCCTCACCCTCACCCTAACCCAAACCCGTACCCTAACCCTCATCCTAACTCTAAGCCTAAACCTAAGCCTGATCCTTACCCTCACATTCACCATCACCCTAACCCTAATCCTAAACCTAACCCTATCCCTGAACCTAATCCTCACCTTAACCCTCAGCCTAGCCCTCACCCTTACACTTATCCTAACCCTAACCCTCACCCTAACCATAACCCTCACCCTAAACCTAACCCTCACCCTAATACTTACCCTCACCCTAACACTAACCCTAACCCTAACACTAACCGTAACACTAACCCTAAACATCACGCTAAACCTAAACCTCACCCTGACACTAAAACTCAACCTCACCCTCACCCTAGCCTTCACGCTAACCCTAACCCTCATCCTCACCATAAACCTCACACTAACCCTAACACTAATCCTCAATCTAAACCTCCACCTCACCCTAACGCTAACACTAACCCTCACCCTAACCCTAACGATCACCCTTACCATAACCCTCACCGTCTGCCTAACCCTCAACTTTCCCCTTACCGTCACCACCATGTTAACACACACCCAAAACCTAACCATCACCCTAACCCTAAATGTACCCCTAAACTTCACCCTAACCCTAACCCTAACCCTAACTCTAACCCTAACCCTAAAATGAACCCTCACCCTAAACCTAACCCTAACCCTCACTGTCACCGTAACTGTAACCCTAAACCTAAACCTAACAATAACCCTAACCCTAACCGTAACCCTCACCCTAACCAAAACCCTCACCCTAAAACTTACCCTCACCCTCACCCTAACCCTAACCCTAATCCTCACCCTCACCCTAAACCTAACCCTAATCCTCACCCTAACCCTACCCCTCACCCTAACCCTACCCCTCACCCAAACCCTAATTCTAACCCTCATCCTCACCCTAAGTGTGAGGTTTACCTCACACTAACCCTAACCCTAATCCTCAATCTAACCCTCACCCTAAATCTAACCCTAACCCTAAACCTTACCCTAAACTTACACCTAACCCTAACCCTCACCCTTATCTTAACCCTCACCCTCAACCTAAACCTCACCCTAACCCTAAACCTCATCCTAACCCTCACCCTAACCGTAAACCTAACCATCACCCTAACCCTAACCCTCACCCTCAACCTCATACTCAGCCTAACCCTAAACCTAAGCCTAACCCTTACCCTAACCCTCACCCTCACTCTAGACCTCACCAAAACTCTACTCCTAATACTAACCCACATCCAAACCCTCACCCTAGCCCTAACCCTAACCACCACACTAAACCTAAGTTTCACCCCTACCCTCACCCTCACCCTAACCCTAATTCTAACCCTTAATCTCAAACTCACCCTAACCCTAGTCCTAACCCAAACGTTAAATCTCACCCTAACCCTAACCTTCACCCTCACCCTCACCCTCACCACAAGTCTAACCTTAACCCTAACAATAACACTAATCCTAACCCTAACCCTAACCTTAACAGTAATCCTAACACTCACCCTCAGGCTAAGCCTAATCCTATCCCTAACCCTCAATCTAAACCTAATCCTCACCCTCACCGGAAACCTAACCCTCATCCTAACCCTCATGCTAACCCTAACCCTAATGCTAAACCTTAATCTAACATTAATCCTAATCCTCACCCTAACCCTAACCCTAACACTAACCCTCACACAAACCCTAACCCTCACCCTAATCCTAAACCTCACCCTCACCCTAACCCTAACCCTAATCCTCACCCTAACCCTACCCCTCACCCCAAATCTACTCCTAATCCTAACCCTCATCCAAACCCTCACCCTAGCCCTAACCCTAACCATCACCCGAAACCGAATCTCCACCCCCACCCTCACCCTCAGCCTAAACCTAAGCCTAAGCATAAGCCTAACCCTCACCCTCACCCTCAACCTCACCCTAATCCTAATGGTAACCCTAACAATAACCCTAAACCTCAACCTATACCTCACCCTAACCTTAACCTTAAAACTAACCCTAACCCTAACACTCAAACTAACCCTAAATCTAACACTAAACCTCACTCAAACCCGAACCCTAAATCTAACCTTAACCCTAAACCTCAACCAAACCCTAACCCTCACCCTCACCCTCACCCTCACCACAACTCTAGCCCTAACCCTAACAATAACACTAATCCTAACACTATACCTAACCCTAACCCTAACCCTAACAGTAATCCTAACACTCACCCTCAGGCTAACCCTAATCCTAACCCTAACCCTCACCCTAACCCTAATCCTCACCCTCACCTTAACCCTAACCCTCAACCTAACCCTCACCCTAACCCTAACCCTAATACTAAACCTTAATCTAACACTAACCCTAACTCTCACCCTCAACCTAGCCCTCACCCTAACCCTAATCCTAACCCTAATCCTCATCCTTACCCTCACCCTAACCCTAACCTTAACTCTCACCCTAACCCTAACCCTAACCCTAACCCTCAACCAAACCCTAAACCTCACGTTCACCGTAAACCTAACCCTCACCCTAACCCTAAACATAACCGAACCATAACTCTCACCCTAACCCTAACCCTAACCCTCCACCTAAACCTAACCCTAACCCTCACCCTCACCCTCAGCCTAACCTTAAGCCTAACCTAACCCTCACAATCACCCTAACCCTTAAACTAATCCTAATCCTAACCCTAACCCTCAACCTCATCCTCAGCCTCATCCTAACCCTAATTCTAACACTAAACCTCACCCTCACCCTAACACTAACCTTAACCATAAATTTAAACCTCACCCTCACATGCACCCGAGCCCTTACCCTAACCCTAATCCTAACAGTAACCCTCATCCTAACCCTCTCCCTAACCCTAACCCTCACCCTCAACCTCACCCTCAGCCTATCCCTAAGTCTAACCCTAAACCTAAACCTAACACACACACTCACCCTCACTCTAACCCTAATCCCATCCCTAACCCTAACCCTAACCGTAACCCTCCCACTAACTCTCACCCTTACCCTAACCCTAAAACTAACCCTTACCATAATCCTCAACCTAAACCTCACCCTAAACCTAACTCTCACCCTAAACCTCACCCTCACCCTAACCCTAACTCTAACCCTAACCCAAACCCGAAAACTCACCCTAACACTAACCCTAACCCTAACCCACACCCTCACCCTCAGCCGATTCCTAACCCTAAGCCTAACCCTAAACCTCACACTCACCCAAACCATAACGCTAAACCTCACCCTAACCCTAACCCTCACCTTCAACCTCAGCCTGACCCTAAGCCTATCCCGAACCCTAACTCTAACCCTCACACTCACCATAACACTAAACCTAATCCTACTCCTAATCCTAACCCTAACCCTCATCCTCAACCTAACCCTCACCTTAAGCCTAACCCTAACATTAATCCTAACCCTAACCCTCACCCTCAGCCTCACCCTAACCCTAAATCTAACACTAAACCTCACCCTGACCCTAACCCTAACCCTAAACCTATCTTTAAACCCCATCCTAGCCCTAAGCCTAACCCTCACCCTAACACTTACCCTCACCATAACTTTAACCCTAACCCTAATGCTAAAAATAACCCTATCCCTATCCCTCACCCTAAAGATAACCCTCACCCTAACCCTAACCCTCACCCTAACACTTACCCTCACCCTAACACTAACCCTAACCCTAACACTAAACCTCACACTAACCGTAACCATCAACGTAACCCTAAACCTCACCCTAAAACTAACCATAACCTCACCCTCTCCTTAAACCTCGCCCTAACCCTAACCCTAATCATCACCCTAAACTTCAGACTAACCCTAACACCAATCCTAAATCTAAACATCACTCTCACCCTAACCCAAAACCTCACCATCAACCGAACCCTAACTCTCATTCTTACTGTAACCCTCACCCTCCGCCTAAATCACACCTTTTCCCTTACCGTTACCCCCACCCTAAACCTCACTCTAACCCTAACCCTGACCCTAACCCTATCTCTACTCCTAAACCTCACACTCACCCTATCCCTAACTCTAACCTTAACCCTAACACACTCTCACCCTCACCCTAACCCTAAACATCACCCTAATACAAATCCTCAACCCTACCCTCAACCTCAGCTTAACCCAAAGCCTAACCCTAACCCTAACCCTAAACCTCACACTCACCCTCACCCTAACCCTAATCCAAACCCTAACCCTAAACCTCAACCTAACCTTAACCCTAAAACTTAACCTAACCCTTACCCTCGATCTAACCCTCCAACTAAACCTAAATCTAACCATAAACCTCGCCTTCACCCTAACCCTAATCCTAACCCTAACCCTCAACCTCCCCTAACCCTAACACTCACCCTCACCCTCACCCTCACCATAACTCTAACCCTAATCCTAACAATAGCAGTAATCCTAACCCTAAACCTAACCCTAACCCTAACCCTAACCCTAGTGCTAACACTCAACCTCACCCTAACCCTAAATCTAAACGAAACCCTAAACTTAACCCTAACCCTCAACCTCACCGTAACCCTAACCCTCATCCTAACCCTCACCCTAACCCTAATCCTAACCCTAAACCTTACCCTAACATTTACCCTAATCCTCACCTTCACCCTAGCCCTCACCCTAAACCTAATCTTAAACCTAATCCTCATCCTAACCCTCACCCTAACTCTAAGCCTAAACCTAACCCTAACCTTAACCCCCACCCTCACTGTAACAGTAACACTAACCCTAACACTAACACTAACCCTAAACCTAACCCTAAACCTAACCCTAATCCTCAGCCTCACCCTCACCCTAACCCAATCCCTAACCCTAACCCTAACTCTCACATTCACCCTAACCCTTACTCTAAACCTAATCCTAAACCTAAACCTAACCCTCATCCTCAACCTAACCCTCACCCTAACCCTAACCCTAAACCTCACCCTCACCCTAGCCCTCACCCAACCCTAATCCGGACCCTAACTCTCTTCGTAACCCTCCTCCTAACCCTTACCCTAACCCTAACCCTCAGTCTCAATCTCAACCTTAGCCTAACCCTAAGCCTAACCCTAAAGCTAACCCTAACACACACACTCACCCTCACCCTAAACCTCACCCTAAACCTAACCCTCATCCTAACCCTCCCCATAACCCTAACCCTCACCCTAAACCTAACCCAAACCCTCACCCTCAGCCTAATCCTAAGCCTAATCCTAAGTCTAACCCTAACCCTAACCCTCATCCTAACCCTAACCCTAAACCTCACCCTAACCCTAACCCTAACCCTCAAACTCAGCCTAACCCTAAGCGTTTCCCTTAACCTAACCCTAACCCTGACCCTCACCCTAGCCCTCACCCAACCCTAAACCTAACCCTAACCTTCTTCCTAACTCTCCACCTAACCCTTACCCTAACCCTCACCCTAACCCTAACCCTCAACCTCAACCTCACCCTCAGCCTAACCCTAAGTCTAACCCTAAAGATAACCCTAACACACACACTCACGCTCACCCTAAACCTCACCCTAACCCTAACCTCATCCTAACCCTCCCCAGAACCCTAAACCTCACTCTAACCCTAACCCACACAGTCACCCTCAGCCTAATCCTAAGCCTAACCCTAAACCTAACCCTCACACTAATCCTAACCCTAATGGTAAACCTCACCCTAACCCTAACCCTCACCCTCAACCTCAGCCTAACCCTAAGCCTATCCCTTACCCTAACCCTAATCCTAACCCTCACCTCACCCTCATCCTAAACCTAATCCTACTCCTAACCCTAATCCTAACCCTCAACCTCAAACTAACCCTCACCTTAAGCCAAAGCCTAATATTAATGCTAACCCTAACCCTCACCCTCAGCCTCACCCTGACCCTGACCCTAACCCTAAACCTCACCCTGACCCTAGCCCTCACCCTAACCCTAAAACTAACCATAACCCTCATCCGAACCCTCCCCCTAACCCTTACCCTAACCCTCCCCCTAACCCTAACCCTCACCCTCAAACTCACCCTCAGCCTAGACCTAACCCTAACACACACACTCACCCTCACCCTAACCCTAATCCTATCCATAAACCTAACCCTAACCCTAACACTCATCCTAACTCTCAAACTAATACTAACCCTAACCCTCACCCTAACCCTAACTCTAAACATAAAACTCAACCTCACCCTAACCCTAAACCTCACCCTCACCCTCCACGTAACCGTAACCCTAAACTTAAACCTAACAATAACTCTAACCCTAACCCTAACCCTCAAGTTAACTATAACCCTCACCCTAACCCATGCCCTCCCCCTAACACTTACCCTCACCCTAAAACTAATCCTAACACTAACACTAACCCTCACACTAACCCTAACCCTAAACCTCAACCTAACCCTCACACTCAACCTAACCCTAACACTAACCTTAACCCTAACTCTCACCCTAACCCTCCCCCTAACCCTATATCTAAACCTCACCCTAAACCTAACTCTAACCCGAAACCTCACCCTCACACTAATCCTAACCTTAATCTTAAACCCCAACCTAACCCCAACCCTAACACTCACCCGCACCCTCAACCTCACAGTAACTCTAACCCTAACCCTAACAATAACACTAATCCTAAAACGAACCATCACCCTAACCCTAATCCTCACCCCCACCCTCACCCTCAGCCTAACCCAAAACCTAATCCTAACCTTCAACCTAACCCTGACACTCATCCTCACCCTAACCCTAAGCCTAAACCTAACCCTATCCCTAAACCTCAACCTAACCCTCAATCTCACCCTAACCATAACACTAACCCTAACCCTAAACCTCACCCTAACCATACCCTAAACCTAACTCTAGCCCAAAACCTCACCCTCACATTAACCCTAACCCTAAACCTAACCCTAAACCTCACCCAAACACTAACCTTCACCCTCACCCTCAACCTCACCGTATCTCTAACTCTAACCTTAAGAATAACACTAACCCTAACCCTAATCAATACCCTCACCCTCAGCCTCACCCTCACTGCAATCTTAACCCTAACAATAACACTAACAATAACCATAACCCTAAGCCTAAGCCTAACACTAATTCTAATCCTCACCTACACCCTCACGCTAAGCCTAATCCTAAACCTAACCCTAACACTCACCATAACCCTAACCCTAACACTAACACTAACCCTAACCCTAAAACTAACCCTAATCCTCAGCCTCAGCCTCACCATAACCCAAACCCTAACCCTAACCCTCACCCTAACTCTAAGTCTAACCCTAAGCCTAACCCTAACCCTCACACTCACCCTCACCCTAACCCTAATCCTAAACCTAACCCTATCCATAACCCTAGCCCTCATCCTAACCCTCACCCTAGTGCTTACCCTTACCCTAATCCTAACCCTAAACCTCATCCTAACCCTCACCCTAACCCTAATTCTAACACTAACCCTAACCCTAACCCTCAAACTCATCCTCACCCTAACCCTAAATCTAACCCTAAACCTCAACCTTACCCTAACCCTAACCCTAACCCTAACCCTATCCCTCACCCTAATCCTAATCCTAAAACTCACCCTCACCCTAGACCTCACCCTAACCCTAATCCTAACCCTAAAACTCTTCCTAACCCTCACCCTAACACTAACCCTAAACCTAACCCTCACCCTCACTGTAACCCTTACTCTAACCCTTACCCTAACATTAAACTTAACCCGAACCCTAACTCTCACACTAAACCTAACACTAACCCTCACCCTAACCCTAACCCTCAACCTTACCATAACCCTCACCCTCAGCCTAACACTTACGTTTACCCTTACCGTTACCCCTACCCTAACCCTCACCCTAACCCTACCACTCACACCAGCACGCTAAAACTAACTCTACACCTAAACCTCACCCTCACCCTAACCAAAACTCTAACCCTAACCCTAACACTAAACCTCACCCTAAACCTAATCCTAACCCTCAAACTAACCCTAACCTTCACCCTCACCCAAACCCTCAGCCTAAACCTAAGGCTAATCCTAACCCTAACCCTAACCATCACACTGATCCTAACCCTAACCCTAATACTAATCCTAAACGAAACCTAACCCTCACCCTCACCCTCAGCCTCACCCTAACCTTAATTCTAACCCTAAACCTCACCTTCACCCTAACCCTCATCCTAACCCTCACCATCACCGTAACTGAAACCCTAAATGTAACCCTTACCCCAACCCTAACCCTAACCCTAACCCTCCCCCAACCCTAACTCTAACCCTAAACCTAAACTTCACCCTAACCCTCACCCTAACCCTAACTGTAACCCTAAACCTCACCCTCATCCTAACCCTCACTCTAACCCTAACCCAAACCCTAAACCTCACCCTAATCCTAACGATAAACCTCACCCTCAACCGAACCTTAACCAAAGCGGTAAACCTCACCATAACAATAACCCTAACCCTAATCCTAACACTCACCCTAACCATAACCCTCACCCTAACCCAAACCCTAAAACTTACCCTCAGCCTAACTCTAACCCTAACCCTAAAACTAACCCTCACACTATCCCTAACCCAAACCACAAACCTAGACCTCAACCTAAACCTCACCCTCACCCTAACCCTAACACTAACCCGATCCCTAAACTTCACCCTAACCCTCCCCCTACCCCTAACACTAATCCTAATCCTCACCCCCAGCCTCACCCTCAGCCTAACCCTAAGTCTAAGCCTAACACTCACCCTAACCCTCACACTCACCCTCACCATAACCCTAATCCTAAACCTAACCCTATCCCTAAACCTCAACCTAACCCTCACTCTCCCAGTAACCCTAACACTAACCCTAACCCTAAACCCTAAACCCTCCCCCTAACAGTAACTCTAACCCTAAACCTCAACCTCACCCTAACCCTAACGTTAAACCTCACCCTAAACCTCACCCTAACACTAACCCTAACCCTCACCCTCAATCTCACCGTAACTCTAACCCTAAACCTAAAAATAACACTAACCATAAACCTAACCATGACCCATACCCTCAGCCTCACACTGACGGCAAACTTAACCCTAACCATAACACTAACAATAACCCTAATCCTAACCCTAACCCTAATCCTCAACCCCACCCTCAGCCTCAGCCTAAACCTAAGCCTAACCCTAACCCTAACTGTAACCCTACCCCTAACCCTAAACCTAACCCAAAACCTAACCCTAATCCTCAGCCTCACCCTCACCCTAACCCAAAACCTAACCCTAACCCTCACCCTAAACCTAAGCATAAACCCAACCCTAACCCTCACACTCACCTTCACCCTAATCCTAATCCTAAACCTAACCCATTCCCTAAACCTTACCCTCACCCTAACCCAAACCCTAGTTTTCACCCTAACACTAATCCTAACCCTAAACCTCATCCTAACCTTCACCCTAATGCTAACCCTAACCCTCACCCTAACACTAACCCTAACCCTCACAATCTTGCTCGGCCTAAGCCTAACCCTAACCCTAACCCTAACCCTAACCCTAACCCTAACACTAACACTAACCCTAACTCTAACTGTAAACCTCACTCTCATCCTAACCGTAACTCTAACCCTAACCCTAAACCTAAACCTCATCCTAACCCTCACCCTCACCCTCACCTTAACCGTAACTCTAACCCTAACCCTAATAATAACCCTAACCCTAACCCTCAACCTAACCATAACCCTCACCCTCACCCTAACCCTCACCCTAACATTTACCCTCACCCTAACACTAACCTTAACACTAACACTAACCCTCACACTAACCCTAAACATCACCCTAACCCTAAACCTCACCTTAAACCTAAACCTAACCCTCACCCTCACCCTAGGCCTCACCCTAACCCTAACCCTCATCCTCACCCTAAACCTCACACTAACCCTAACACTAATCCTCAATCTAACCCTCACCCACACCCTTCCCATAACCCTAACCATCACCCCACTGTAGCCCTCACCCTCAGGCTAACCCTCACATTTACCCTTACCATCACCCCCACGCTAACCCTTACCCTAACCCTAATACTCACCCTAAGTGTCACCCTAAACCTCACCCTCACCCTAAGCCTAATCCTAACCCTAACCCTCAACCTAAACCTAACCCTCACACTCACCGTAAACCTTACTCTAACCCTGAACCTAACCCTAAACTTAACCAGAACCCTAACTCTGACCCTAAACCTAACCCTAACCCTCACCCTAACCCTAACCCTCAACCTTACTGTAACCCTCACCCTCAGCCTAACCATCACGTTTACCCTTACCATCACCCCTACCCTAACCCTCACCCTAAACCTAACACACACCATAACCCTCACCCTGCAACTAACTCTAAGCTTAACTTCACCCTCACCCTAACCATATTTCTAACCCTAACCTTAACACTAAACCTCACCCTAATCCTAACCCTAACCCTCAAACTAGCCCTAACCCTCACCCTCACCCAAACCCTCAGCCTAAACCTAAGTCTAACACTAACCCTAACCATAACCCTCACACTCACCATAACCCTAACCTAATCCTAATCCTAACCCTAACCCTAACCCTCACCCTAACCCTCAGCCTCAACCTAACCCTAATTCTACCCCTAAACCTAACCCTAACCATAACCCTCCCCCTAACTCTCACCCTAACCCTAACCCTAACACTAACCCTAACCCTAAAACTCACCCTAACCCTCTCCCTAACCCTAACTCTAACTGTAAACCTCAACCTCATCTTAACACTCACTGTAAGCCTAACCCAAACCCTAAACCTCACCTTAATCCTAACCCTAAACATCTCTTTCACCCTCACCTTAACCAAAACCCTAAACCTAACACTAAAAATAACCCTAACCCTAATCCTAACCATCACCCAAACCATAAACCTTACCCTAACCCTCACCCTCACCCTAAAACTTACCCTCACCCTATCACTAACCCTAACCCTAACACTAATCCGCAAACTAAACCTAACCCTAACCATAAACCTAAACCTCAACCTAACCCTCACCCTCGCCCTAACCCTAACACTAACCCTATCTCTAACCCTAACCGTAACCCTCCCCCTAACCCTATATCTAACCCTAAACATCACCCTCACACTAAACCTAACCCTAACCCTAAACCCCACCATAAACCTAAACCTAACCCTCTCCCGCACCCTCACCCTCACCGTAATTCTAACCCTATCCCTAACAATAACACTAACCCAAACCCAAACCATCACCCTAACCCTATTCCTCACCCCCACCCTCACCCTCAACGTAACCCTAAACCTAAGCCTAACACTCACCCTAACCCTCACGCTCACCCTAACTTTAATACTAAACGTAACCCTATCCCTAAACCTCAACCTAACCCTCAGCCTCCCAGTAACCCTAACACTACCCTAAACCTCACCCTAAACCTCACCCTAACCCTAACCCTCACCCTCACCCTCAATCTCACCGTAACTCTAACTGTAACCCTAACCCTAACCTTAAACCTAACCCTAAACCTAACCCTAAACCTCAACTTCACCCTAACCCTAATCCTAACCCTAACCCTAAACCTCACCCTAACCCTAACCCTAATTTTCACACTCACCCTCACCATAACTCTAACACTAACCCTAACAATAACAGTAATTCTAACGCTAACCCTAACCCTAACCCTAATGCTAACACTCAACCTCACTCTAACTCTAATCCTTACCCTAACCCTCAACCTAACCCTAACCCTCAGCCTCACCGTAAACCTAACCCTCCTCCTAACAATCACCCTATCCCAAAACCTAACCCTAAACCTTGCCCTAACACTAACCCTAATCCTCATCCTCACCCTAGCCCTCACCCTAACCCTAATCATAACCCTAATCCTCATCCTAACCCTCACCCTAACTCTAACCCTAACTCTCATCCTTACCCTAACTCTAACCTCAACCAAACCCTAACCCTAAAACTCAACATAACCCTAACCCTAACCCTCACCCTAACCCTAACCCTCACCCACACCCTCATCCTCAGCCTACCCTAAGCCTAAACCTAACCATAAACCTAACCCTCACCCTAACCCAAACCCTTACCCTAATCCTAATTCTAACACTAACCCTAATCCTCACCATCACCCTAACCCTCATCCTAACCCTAACTATAAAACTAACCCTAACCCTAACCCTCAACCTCACTCTCACCTTTACCCTAACTCTAACCCTAAACCTCACCCTAACCCTAACCCTAACCCTAACCCTAAACCTAACGCTAACACTAACCCTAAACCTCAACCTCACCCTAGCCCTCACCATAACCCTAACCCTAACCCTCATCCTTACCCTAACTCTAACCTCAACCTAACCCTAACCCTAACACTCAACATAACTCTAACCCTAACCCACACCCTAAGCCTAAACTTAACCTAAACCTAACCCTAACCCTAACTCTCACACTAACCCTAATCCTCACCCTCACCCTCATCCTCAGCCTACCCTAAGCCTAAACCTAACCATAACCCTAACCCTTACCCTAATCCAAACCTTACCTAATCCTAATTCTAACACTAACCCTAATCCTCACCCTCAACCTAACCCTAACTATAAAACTAACCCTAACCCTAACCCTCAACCTCACTCTCACCTTTCCCCTAACTCTAACCCTAAACCTCACCCTCACCCTAACTCTAAACCTACCCATAAACCTAACCCTAACCCTAACCCGAAACCTCACCCTCACCCTAGCCCTCACCCTAACCCTAATCCTAATACTCATCCTAACCCTCACCCTAACACTAACATTAAACCTCACCCTCACTCTCACCCTAACCCTAACCCTAACCCTAACCCTAAGCCCCACCCTCACACTAACTCTAACCCTAACTCTCAACCTAACCCTAACCCTCATGCTCACTGTAAACCTAACCCTAACACTCACCCTAACCCTAACCCTCACACTAACCCTAAACCTAAGCTTAACCCCCACCCTCTGCCTCATTCTAATCCTAATCCTAACCCTAACCCTAACCCTAATGCTAACACTCACCCTAACACTTACCCTAAACCTAATCCTAACCCTAAGCCTAACCCTCACCCTCACACTCACCCTCACCATAACTCTAACCCTCACCCTAACAAGAACACTAAACCTAACCTGAACCATGACCCTAACCCTAATCCTCACACCCACCCCCACCCTCAGCCTAACCCTAAGCCTAAGCCTAACCCTCACCCTAACCCTCATACTCACCCTCACCCTAACCCTAATCCTAAACCTAAACCTATCCCTAAATCTCAACCTAACCCTCACCCTCACCCTAACCCTAACACTAAACCTAACTTTAAACCTCACACTAACCCTCACCCTCACCCTAACCCTAACACTAAACCTAACTCTAAACCTCACCCTAATCCTCAGCCTAACCCTAAACCTAACCCTAATCCTCACACTCACGCTAACCCTAACCCTAAGCCTAAACCTCACCCTCACGCTAAACCTAACGCTAACCCGAAACCTAACCCTAAACCTCACCCTAACAATAACCCTCACCTTCAACCTCACCATTACTCTAACCGTAACCCTAAAAATAACACTAACCCTAACCCTAACACTAACCCTAACCCTCAACCTAACCCTAACCCTCACCCTCAGCCTCACACTCACCGCAAACTTAACCCTAACCATAACACTAACACGAACAATAACCCTAACCGTAGCATAACCCTAACTCTAATCCTCACGCCCACCCTCACCCTCAGCCTAACCCTAAGCCTAACTGTAACCCTAACCGTCACCGTAAATAATCCTAACCCTAACACTAACCCTAAACCTAAACCAAACCCTAAAACTAACCCTAATCCTCACCCTAACCCAAACCCTAACCCTAACACTCACATTAAATCTATGCCTAACCCTATCCCTAACCCTGACACTCACCCTCACCCTAACCCTAATCCTAAACCTAAGCCAATCCCTAACCCTCACCCTAACCCTCAACCTAGCCCTCACCCTAAACCTAATCCTAACAGGAAACCTCATCCTAACCCTCACCATAACACTAACCCTCAAACTCATGCTCTGCCTAAGCCTAATCCTAAGCTTAAGCTTAACCTAAAACTAACCCTCACCATAACCGTAACCCTAACCCTAACCCTAAGCCTAAATCTCACCCTAAACCTAACCCTAAAACTCACCCTCACCCTAGCCCTCACCCTATCCCTAATCCTAAACCTCATCCTAACCCTCACCCTAATACTAACCCTAACTCTCACCCTCACCCTAACCCTAAACTTAACCCGAACAATAACTCTCACCCTAACCCTAAACTTAACCCTCACCCTAACCCTTACCCTAACCCTCACCCTAATCCTAACCCTCACCCTCAACCTCACCCTCAGCCTAACCCTAAGCCTAACCCTAAACCTAACCTTAATGCACACACTTACCCTCACCCTAACCCTAAACCTAACCTTAACCCTCATCCTCACCCTCAGCCTCAGTGTAACCCTAAGACTAAACCTAACACTAAAGCTAATCCTCGAACTCACCCTAACCCTTACCCTAATACTAATCCTAACCCTAACCCTAACCATCACCCTCAGCCTCACTTTAACCCTAACTCTAAACCTAAACCTCACCCTCACCCTAACCCTAAACCTAACCCTAACACTAAACCTCACCCTAACCCAAACCCTAAAACTCACCCTCACCCTAGCAATCACCCTTACCCAAATCCTAAACCTAACCCTCACCTTAACCCTCCCCATAACCCTAACCCTAACCCACAACCTAACCCTAACCCTCACCTTCACCCTCAGCCTAAACCTAACCCTAACCCTAACCCTCACCCTTGCCCTAACCCTCACCCTTAACCTAACCCTAAACTTAACCCTAACAGACAAACTCAACCTCACACTAAACCTAATCCTATACCTAACCCTAACCCTAACCCTCCCCCTAACTCTCACCCTAACCCTAACCCTAACACTAACCCTAAACATAACCCTCAACCTAACCCAAAACCTAAACCTAACCCTAACCCTCACCCAAACACTAACCCTAACCATAATACTAATCTAACACTAACCCTAACCCTAACCCTAAACGTCAACCTAACACTTACCCTCACATTAACCCTAAAACTAACCCTATCCCTAACCCTCACCCTAACCCTCCCCCTAAACCTATTTCTAACCCTAAACCTCAGGCTCACCCTAACGCTAACCCTAACCCTAAACGCCACCTTAACTCTAACCCTAACCCTCATCCGCACACTCACCCTTAACGTAACTCTAACCCTAACCCTAACAATAACACTAACCCTAAACCGAATTATCTCCCTAACCCTAAACCTCACCCCCACTGTCACCCTCAGCATAACCCTAAGCCTAAGCCTAACCCTCACCCTAACTCTCATACTCACCCTCACCCTAACCATAATCCTAAGCCTAACCCTATTCCTAAACCTCAACCTAACCCTCACCCTCACCCTAACCCTAAAACTAACCCTAACCCTAAACCTCACCTTAACCCTGCCCCTAACCCTAATTCTAACCCTAAAACTCACCCTCACCTTAACACTAACCCTAATCCTAAACCTAACCCTAAACCTCACCCTAACCCTAAATCTCACCCTTACCGTCAACCTCACAGTAACTCTAACCCTAACCCTAACAATAACACTAAACCTAACCCTAACCCTAACTCTAACTCTAACCATAACCCTCACCCTCAGCCTCACCCTCACCTCAAACTTAACCCTAAAACTAACCCTAACCCTAACCCTAATCCTCACCCCCACCCTCACACTCAACCTAACCCTGTCTATCCCTAACCCTAACCCTAACCCTCACTGTAACCTTAAACCTAAACCTAACCCTAACCATAACCTTAACCCTAACCTAACCCTAATCCTCAGCCTCACCTTCACCCTAACCCAAAACCTAACCCTAACCCTCAACATAACCCTAAGCCTAACACCAACCCTAACCCTCACACTCACCCTCACCCTAACCCTAATCCTAAACCTAATACTTTCCCTAAACCTAACCCTCACCCTAACCCTCACCCTAGTCCTCACCCTAACCCTAATCCTAACCCTAAACTTCATCCTAACCCTCACCCTAACCCTAACCCAAATCCTCACCATCATGATCAGCCTAAGCATAAGCCTAAGCCTAATCCTAACCCTAACCCTCACCCTAACCCTAACTCTAACACTAACCCTAAACCTAAACCTCATCCTAACCCTAACCCTAACCATCACCCTCACCCTCAACATAACCTTAACCCTAACCCTAACACTAATAATAACCCTAAACCTTACCCTAACCCTCAACCTAACCCTAACGCTCACCCTCACCCTCACCGTAACCGTAACTCTAAACCTAACCCTAACAATAACCTTAAACCTAAACCTAAACCTAACCCTCAACCTAACCCTAAACTTCACACAAACCCTAACACTAATCCTCAATCTAACCCTCACCCACACCTTTCCCCTAACCTGAACCCTCATCCTAACCCTAACAATCAACGCACCATAACCCTCACTTTCAGCCTAACACTCACGTTTACCCTTACCATCACCCCCACCCTAAAACTTACCCTAACCTTAGCCCTCATCCTAACCCTCACCCTAACCTGAACTCTACCCTAAACCTCACCCTCACCCTAAACCTAACTCTAACCCTAACCCTAACACTAAACCTCACCCAAACCCTAACCCTAACGCTCCCCGTAACGATAAACCTAACCTTAACCCTAACAATAACCCTAAAACTAACCCTAACCCTCACCCTAACCATAACCCTCACCCTAACCATAACCCTCACCCTAACCATCATCCTCACTCTAAACCTCACAATAACCCTAACGCTAATCCTCAACCTATCCCTCACCCTGACCCTAACCCTAACCCTTACCCTAAACCTAAACCTAACCCTATCGCTCACCCTTATCTTAACCCTCACGCTGAGACAAAACCTCGCAATTACCCTTACCATTATCCTCACCCTAAACCTCCCCCTAACCCTAAACCTCATGCTAACTCTAAGCCTAACCATAAACCTAATCATCACCCTAAACCTAACCCTCACACAAGCCCTCACCCTAACCTTAATCCTAACCCTAACCCTCATCCAAACCCTCACCCTAACCCTAACCCTAAAGCTCACCCACACTCTCACACTAACCCTAATCCTAACCCTAACCCTCAACCTCACCCTAAACCTCACCCTCATTGTAACCGTTACCCTAAACCTCACCCTACCCCTGAACTTAACCCGAATCCTAACTCTCACCCTAAACTTAACCCTAACCCTCACCCTAACCCTAATCCTAAACCTCACCCTCACCCTAACCCTAATCCTAACCTTAACCCTCATCCTAACCCTCCCCCTAACCCTAACCCTAACCCTCAACCTAACCCTAACCCTCACCCTCAACCCCACCCTCATCCTAACCCTAAGCCTAACCCTAAACCTAACACTAACACACACTAACCCTCACCCTAACCCTAATCCTAACCCTAACCCTAACCCTAAACCTCCCCATAACTCTCACCCTAATATTAACCCTAACACTAACCCTAACCTAAACCCTCAAACTAACCCTCAACCTAACCCCAACTCTAAACCTAAATCTCACCCTCACCCTAAACCTCACCCTAACCCTAACCCTATCCCTCATCCTCACCCTCACAGTAATTGTAAATTTAACCGAACCATCACAGTAACCCTAAACCTAATCCTAACCCTCACCTTAACCATAACCCTCACCCTAATCCAAACCCTCACCCTAACACTAACCCTAAATCTAACCTTAAACCTCACCCTCAACCTAACCCTAACCCTAACCCTAACTGTAAAATCCACCCTAAACCTAAACCTAACCCTCACCTGCACCCTCACATTCGCCATAACTCTAACACTAACCCTAACAAGAACACTAACCCTAACCCTAACCAGAACCATCATCTTAACCCTAACCCTAACCCTCACCGTCATGCTGGGCCTAAGCCTAAGCCTAAGCCTAAACCTTAACCTAACCCTCACCCTCACCCTCACCGTAACCGTAACCCTAAACCTAACCCTAACAATAACATTAACCATAACCCTAACCCACACCCTAACCATAACCCTCACCCTAACCCTAACCCTCACCCTAACCCTAACCCTAACCCTAACCCTCATTCTAACCTCCCCCTCCCCCTAACCATAACCCTAACTCTAACCCTAACCTTCACCCTCACCCTCAGCTTAAACCTAAGCCTAACCCTAGACCTAACCCTAACACACACACTCACTCTCACTCTAACCCTAACCCTGATCCTATCCCTAACCCTAACACTAACCCTTACCCTCCCCCTAACTCTAACACTAACCCTAACCATCACCCTAACCCTAACTCTAACCCTAAACCTCACCCTCACCCTAACCCTAACTCTAACCCTATCCCAAACCCTAAACCTCAACCTAACACTAAACCTAACCCTCACCCTCACCCTCACCGTAACTGTAACCCTAACCCATAACCTCACCCTAACACTTACCCTCACCCTAACACTAACCCTAACACTAACACTAACCTCACACTGACCCTAACCCTAAAACTAACCCTAAACCTCAACCTAACCCTCACCCACAACCTAAACCTAACACTACCCCTAACACTAAACCTCACCCTAACCCTCCCCCTAACCCTATATGTAAACCTCACCCTCACCCTAACCCTAACCATAACCCTAAACCCCACCCTAACTCTAACACTAACCCTCACTTGCACCCTCACCCTAACCGTAACTCTAACCCTAACCCTAAAAATAACACTAACCCTAACCAGAACCATCACCCTAACCCTAATCCTCACCCCCACCCTCACCCTCAGCCTAACCCTAAGCCTAAGCCTAATCTTCACCCTAACGCTCACACTCACCCTCACCCTAACACTAAGCCTAAACCTAACCCTATCCCTAAACCTCAACCTAACCCTCAACCTTACCCTAACCATAACACTAACCCTAACTCTAAACCTCACCCTAACCGTCCCCCTAACACTAACTCTAACCCTAAACCTCACCCTCACCCTAAACCTAACACTTAACCTAATGCAAAACCTCATCCAAACCCTAACCCTCGCCTTCACCCTCAACCTCACCATATCTCTAACCCTAACCCTAAGAATAACACTAATCCTAACCATAACCCAAACTTAACCATAAACCTCAGTCTCAGCCTCACCCTCACCTCAAACTTACCCCTAACCATAACACTAACAATAACCCTAACCCTAAGCCTAACCCTAACCCTCACTCTAATCCTCACCCCCACCCTCATGCTCAGCCTAATCCTAAGCCTAAACCTAACCCTAACCCAAACCCTCACCATAACCCTAACCCTAACCCAAACCTTCACCCTAACTCTAAGCCTAACGCTAAGCCTAACCGTAACCCTCACCCTCACCCTCACCTTAACCCTAATCCTAAACCTAACCCTATCCGTAATCTAGCTCTCACCCTAACCCTCACCTAAGCCCTCACCCTTACCCTAATCCTAAACCTAAACCTCATCCTTACCCTCACCCTAACCCTAACCCTAACCCTCACTCTAACCCAAACCCTAACCCTCACTCTCATGCTCGACCTAAGCCTAAGCTGAAGCCTAAACCTAACCCTAACCTTCACCTTAACCTTAACAGTAATAGTAACCCTAACTGTAACCCTAAATCTCACGCTCACGCTAACCCTAATTCTAACCCTAACCCTAAACTTAAACCTCATCCTAACCCTAACCCTAACAATAACTCTAACCCTCACCCTAACCCTCACCCTCACAATAATCCTCACCCTAACACTTACCATCACCCTAACACTAAACGTAATGCTAACACTAACGCTCAAACTAACCCTAACCATCACCCTAACCCTAAACCACACCCTAACAGTAATCCTAACCCTCACCCTCACCCTAGCCCTCACCTAACCTAACCCTAAACCTCACCCTAACACTAATCCTAACCCTCACCCTCACCCTAGCCCTCACTTAACACTAACCCTCATCCTCACCCTAAACCTCACACTAACCCTAACACTAATCCTCAATCTAACCCTCACCCTCACCCTAAACCTAAAACTAATCCTCACCCTTACTCTAACCCTTAACCTTACCGTAACCCTCACCCTCAGCCTAACCTTCAAATTTAACCTTACCGTCAACCCCACCCTAACCCTAACCCTCACCCTAACCCTCACTCTAACACTAACTCTACCCTTAAACCTCACCCTCACCTGAACCCTAACGCTAACCCTAACCCTAAAAATAAACCTCACCCTAACCCTAACCCTAACTCTCACCCTCACCCTCACAGTAAGCGTAACTCTAACCCTAACCCTGAGAATAACCCTAACCGTAACCCAATCCCTCACTCTAACCATAAACCTCACCCTAACCCTAATCGTCAACCTAACACTTAACCTCACCCTAACACTAACCCTACCCCTAACACTAACCTCACACTAACCTTAACCCTTAACCTAATCCTACACCTCACCCTAACCATAACCCTAACCCTAACCCTCACCCTCAACCTAACCCTCACCCTAACCCTAATTCTAACCCTCACCCTGAACCTAACCCTAACACTCATCCTCAGCCTAAACCTCACACTTACCCTAAACCTACTCGTCAATCTAAGCCTCACCCTGAGCCTAACCCTAACACTTACACTAACCCTAAACCTAACCCTTAACTTAACCCTCACCCTCAGCCTTAACCTCACCTTTACCTTACCATCATCCTCACCCTAACCCTAATCCTAACCCTAAACCTAACCCTAAACTTCCGCCTAACCCTATATCTAACCCTAAGCCTCACCCTCACACTAACCCTAACCCTAACCCTAAACCCCACCCTAACCCTAACCCTAACCCTCACCCGCACCCTCACACTCACCGGAACTCTAACCCTAACCCTAACAATAACACTAACCCTAACCCAAACCATCACCCTAACTCTAATCCTCACCCCCACACTCACCCTCAGCCTAACCCTAAACCTAAGCCTAACACTTACCCTAACCCTCACACTCACACTCATCCTAACCCTAAACCTAAACCTAACCCAATCCCTCAACCCCAACCTATCCCTCACCGTCACAGTAACCCTAACACTAACCCTAACCCTAAACCTCACCCTAACCCTCCCACTAACCCTAACCCTAATCGTAAACCTCACCCTCTCCCTAACCCTAATCCTAAACCACACTCTAAACCTCACCCTAACCTTAACCCTCACCCTTACCCTCAATCTCACCGTAACTCTAACCCTAACCCTAACCCTAAACCTAACCCTAAGCCTCACATTCACCCTAACCCTAATCATAACCCTAATCCTAAACCTCACCCTAACCCTAAACCTAATCCTCACCATCACCCTCAACCTCACCATAACTCTAAAACTAACCCTAAAAATAACAGTAATCCTAACCTTAAACCTAACACTAACCCTAACGCTAACCCTAATGCTAAAACTCAACCTCACTCTAACACTAATCCTTACCTTAACCCTCAACCTAACCCTAACCCTCACCCTCACCGTAACCCTAACCCTCATCCTAACAATCACCCTAAACCTAACCCTAACCCTAAACCTTACCCTAAAACTAACCCTAATCCTCACCCTGACCCTAGCCCTGACCCTAACCCTAATCATAACCCTAATCTTCATCCTAACCCTCACCCTAATCCTAACCCTAACCCTCATCCTTACCCTAACACTAACCCTCAACCGAACCCTAACCCTAACGCTCAACATAACCCTAACCCTAACCCTCACCCACTGTGTAACCCTAAGACTAACCCTAACCCTAACCCTAAACCTCTCACTCACCCTAATCCTTACCCTAATCTTAATCCTAACCCTAACCCTGAGTCTAACCCTCAGCCTCACCTTAACCCTAACTCTAAACCTATACATCACACTCACCCTAAACCTAACACTAACCCTAACACTAAACCTCACTCTAACCCTAACCCTAAACCTCAACCTCTTCCTAGCCCTCACTCTAACCCTAATCCTAACCCTAACCTTCATCCTAACCCTCCCCATAACCCTAACCCTAACCCTCACCCTATCCCTAACCCTCATTCTCACCTTCACCCTCAGCCTAACCCTAAGCCTAAGCCTAACCTAACCCTAACCCTCAAACTCACCATAACCCTAAATCTAATCCTAATCCTAACACTAACCCTAACCTTCACCCTCAACCTAACCCTCACCCTAAACCTAATCCTAAACCTATCACTAACCCTAACCCTGACCCTCACACTCAGCCTCACCCTAACCCTAACTCTAACCGTAAACCTCTCCCTCACCCTAATCCTAGCCCTAACCCTAACCTTAAACCTCACCCTAACCCTAAACCTAATCTTCATACTAACCCTCCCCCTAACCCTAACCCTCACCCTAACCTCACCCTCAGCCTAACCCTAAGCCTAACCATAAACCTAAACCTAACACACACACTCACCCTCATTCTAACCCTAATCCTATAACTAACCCTAACCCTCCCCCTAAAGCTCACCCTCAACCTCACCCTAACCCTAACCCTAACCCTAAACCCCACCCTAACCATAACATAACCCTCACTTCACCCTCACCCTCACCATAACTCTAACCCTAACCCTAACAAAAACACTAAACCTAACTCGAACCATTACCCTAAGCCTAATCCTCACCCCCACCCTCACCCTCAGCCTAACCCTAAGCCTAAGCCTAACCCTCATACTCACCCTCACCCTATCCCTAATCCTAATCCTATCCCTAAACCTCAACCTAACCCTCACCCTCACCCTAACCCTAACACTAAACCTATCCCTAAACCTCAGCCTAACCCTCCGCCTAACCCTAACCCTAAACCTCACCCTCACCCTAACACTAACCCTAACACTAAACCTCAACCTAAACCTCACCCTAAACCTGACCCTCACCTTCAACCTCACCATTACTCTAACCCTAACCCTAACAATAACACTAACCCTAACCTTAACGCTAACCCTCAGCCTCATCCTCACAGCAAACTTAATCCTAACCATAACACTAACAATAACCCTAACCCTAAGCCTAACCCTAACCCTAACACTAATCTTCACGCCCAACCTCACCCTCAGCCTAATCCTAAGCCTAACCCTAAGCATAACCCTCACCATAACCCTAACCCTAACCCTAACCCTAACACTAACCATAACCCTAAACCTAACCCTAAACCTCACCCTCACCCTACCAATCACCCTAACCCTATACTAATCCTAACCCTCATCCTAACCCTCCCCATAACCCTAACCTTAAACCTCACCCTAACCCTAACCCTAACCATAACTCTAAGCCTCAGCCTCACCCTAACTGAAACTTAACCCTAACCATAACACTAACAATAACCATAACCCTAAGCCTAACCCTAACACTAACTATAATCCTCACCCATTCCTCAGCCTCAGCCTAACCATAACCCTAACTCTAATCCTCACCCGACCCTCAACTTCAGCCTAACCCTAACCCTAACCCTAAACCTCACCGTAACCCTGACCCTAAACCTAACACTAACCCTAAACCTAAACCTAACCCTAAACCTAACCCTAATCCTCAGCCTCAACCTCACCCTAACCCAAACCCTAACCCTAACCCTCACTCTAACTCTAAGCCTAACCCTAAACCGAACCCTAACCCTAACCCTCACCGTAACCCTAACACTAATACTAACGATAAAACTAACCCTAAACCTAACACTAAACCTAACCTTAATCCACAGCCTCAACCTCACCCTAATCCAAACCCTAACCCCAACCCTCATCCTAACTCTAAGCCTAACCCTAACCCTAATCCTAACCCTCACACTCACCCTCACCCTAACCATAATACTAAACCTAAACCTATCCCTAACCCTAACCCTCATACTGATCCTCAGCCTAGCCCTCACCCTTACACTTATCCTAACCCTAAACCTCAACCTAACTCTCAATCTAAACCTAACCCTAACCCTAACCCTCACCGGAAAACGAACCCTCACCCGAACCCTCATGCTCGGCCTAAGCCTAAGCCTAATCCTAAGCCTAACCCTAACCCTAACCCTCACCCTAACCCTAACTCTAACCCTAACCCTAAACCTAAACCTCATCCTAACCCTAACCCTAACCCTCACTCTCACCCTCACAGTAACAGTAACACTATACCTAACCCTAACAATAAACCTAACCCTAACCCTCATTCTAATCATAACCCTCACTCTAAACCTAACCCTCATCCTCCCCCTAAACCTCACGCTAACCCTAACACTAATAATCAATCTAACCTTCACCCTCACCCTAAAGCTAACACTAACCCTCACCCAAACCCTAACCCTCACCCTTAAAGGAACCCTCAACCTCAGCCTAACCCTCATCTTTACCCTTACCATCACCCCCAGACTAAACCGCACCCTAACCCTAACCTTCATTCTAACCCTAACTGTACCCCTAAACCTCACCCTCACCATAATCCTAAGTCTAACCCTAACCCTAACACTAAACCTCAACCTAATCCTAACCCTAACCCTCACCCTCATCCTAACCGTAACCCTAACCTAAACCTAACAATTACCCTAACCCTAACCCTGACCCTCACCCTAACCATAAACCTCACCCAAAACCTAACCCTCACCCTAACTCTTACCCTCACCCTAACACTAACCCTAACCCTAACACTAACCCTCACACTATTCCTAACCCTCACCCCAATCCTAAATCTCACCCTAACCCTAACCCTAACCCTAACCCTCACCCTCCGCCTAGCCTTCAGCCTAACCCTAATTCTAACCCTCACCCTCACCCTAATCCTAACCCTCATCCTCACCCTAAACCTCACACTAACCCTAACCCTAATCCTCAATCTAATCCTGACCCTAACCCTAACCCTAAACCTAACCCTAACACTCACCCTTATCTTAATCCTCACCCTCAGCCTAAACCTCACCTTTACCATTACCATCATCCTCACCCTAACACTCACCCTAAACCTAAACCTCATCCTAACCCTCACCCTAACCGTAAACCTAACCATCACCCTAACCCTAACCCTCACCCTCAACCTCACGCTCAGCCTAATACTAAGCCTAAGCCTAACCATAACCCTAACCCTCACACTCACGCTAGCCCTCACCCTAACTCTAATCCTAATCAAAACCCTCATCCTAAACATCACCCTAACCCTAACGCTAACCAATACCCTAAACCTAATCCTCACAACCACCCTCACCCACAGAGTAATCCTAAGCCTAATCCCAACCCTAACCCTAACCCTCACACTCATCCTCACCCTCACACAAATCCTAACCCTAACCCTAACCGTAACCCTAAACCTAAACCTAACCCTCAACCTAACCTTAACCCTAAAACTTACCCTAACCCTAACCCTCCACCTAACCCTCCAACTAACCCTAAATCTAACCCTAAACCTCACCCTCACCCTAAACCTAATCCTAACCCTAACCCTAACCCTCACCCTAACCCTAACCCTAACCATAACCCTCACCCTCACCCTCACAATAACTCTAACCCTAACCCTAACAATAACACTAATCCTAACCCTAAACCTAACCCTAACCCTAACCTTAATCCTAACACTCACCCTCAAGCTAACACTAATCCTAACCCTAACCATAACCCTTATCCTAACCATAAACCTCACCCTAACACTAACCCTCACACTAACACTTACCCTCACCATAACATTAACCCTAACCCTAACACTAACACTCACACTAACCATAACCCTCACCCTAATCCAAAACCTCATCCTAACCCTAAGACTAACCCTCACCCTCACCCTCACAATAACTCTAACCCTAACGCTAACAATAACACTAATCCTAACCCTAAACCTAACCCTAACCCTAACCCTAATCCTAACACTCACCCTCAAGCTAACCCTAATCCTAACCCTAACCCTCACCCTAACCCTAATCCTAACCCTAATCCTCATCCTTACCCTCACCCTAACCCTAACCTTGACCCTCACCCTAACCCTAACTCTAACCCTAACTCTCAACCTAACCGTAACCCTCATGCTCACCGTAACCCTAACCCTAACCCTCACCCTAACGCTAAACCTCACACTCACCCTAAACCTAACCCTCACCCCCACCCTCACCCTCAGTCTAACCCTAATCCTAACCCTAACCCTAACCCTAATGCTAACACTCACCCTAGCCCTTACCCTAAACCTAATCCTAACCCTAAGCCTAACCCTCACACTCAAACAAATCCTCACCCTAACCCTAAATCTAACACTAATCCTAACCCTAAACCTAAGCATAACCATAACCCTAACTCTAACTCTAAACCTCACCCTAACCCTAACACTAAACCTAATCCTAAACCTCACACTAACCCTAACCCTAAACCTCACCCTTAGCCTAGCCCTCATCCTAACCCTAATCTAACCCTAACCCTCATCCTAACCTTCACCATAACACTAAACCTAACCCTCACCCTCACCCTCACCCTATCCCTAATCCGAACCCTAACCCTCAACCTAACCTCAACACTCACCCTCACCATAACCCTTACCCTAACCCTCAACCTAACCCTAAACTTAACCCGAACCCTAACTCTGACACTTACCCTAACCCTAACCCTCATCCCAAACCTAACCCTAAAACTCACCCTCACCCTAGCCCTCATCCAACCCTAATCCTAACCCTAACCCTCTTCCTATCCCTCTCACTAACCCTTATGCTAACCCTCACCCAAACCTTAACCCTAACCCTCAACCTCACCCTCAGCCTAACCCGAAGCCTAACCCTAAACCTAACCCTAACCCACACCCTCACCCTCACCCTATCCCTAATCCTAACACTAACCCTCATCCTAATCTTTCCCATAACCCTAACCCTCAACCTAAACCTAACCCACACCCTCACCTTCAGCCAAATCCTAAGCCTAACCCTAACCCTAACAATCACACTCACCTTAACCCTAACCCTAAACCTCACTCTAAACCTCAGCCTAACACTAAGCCTATCCCTAACCCTTAACTTAACCCTATACCTCACATACACCCTAACCCTAAACCTAATCCTACTCCTAACCCTAACCCTAACCCTCACCGTCAACCTAACCCTCACCATAAGCCTAACCCTAACATTAATCCTAACACTACCCCTCACCCTCAGCCTCACCCTAACCCTAACTCTAACAGTAAACCTCACCCTGACCCTAACCCTAACCATAACCCTATCCCTAAACCTCAACATAACTGTAACCCTAACCCTAATGCTAACAATAATCCTAACCCTAACCCTAACCCTCACCCTCACCCTCATCCTCAGCCAAAATCTAAACCTAAACCTAACCCTAACTCTAACCCTCACACTCACCCTAACCCTTACTCTAATTCTAATCCTAACCCTAACCCTAATCGTCACCCTCACCCTCACCCTCACCCTAACCCTAACTAACACTAACCCTAAACCTAACGCTCAACCTCAGCCTCACCCTTACCCTAACTTTATCCCTAAACCTCAACCTCTCTTAACCCTAACCCTAATTATAAAACTCAAACTAACCCTAACCCTAAACCCTATCCTCACCCAAACCCTCACCCTAACCCTAACCCTAATCCTAACCATCATCCTAACCCTCATCCGAACACTAACTCTAACCCTCACCCTCACTCTCACCCTAACTCTAATCCTAACCCTAACCCTCATCCTAACCCTCACCCTAACACATATCCTAACCCTCACCCTAACCCTAACCCTCACCCTCAAAGTCACCCTTAGCCTAACCCTTAGCCTAAACCTAAACTTAACCCTAACACACCCAATCACCCTCACCCTAACCCTAATACTAATCCTAACCCTCACACTCACCCTCAACCTCAGTGTAAACCTAAGCCTAACCCTAACCCTAACTCTAACCCTCACACTCACCATAACCCTTACCCTAAACTTAATCCTAACACTAACCCTAAGCCTCACCCTCAGCCACACCTTAACCCTAACTCTAACCCTATACTTCACAATCACCCTAACTCTAACCCTAACACTAACCCTAAACCTAACCCTAACCCTAAACCTCACCCTCACCCTAGCCCTCACCCTAAACCTAATCCTAACTGTAACCCTCATCCTAACCCTCCCCATAACCCTAACCCTAACCCTCACCCTAACCCTATCTCGCACCCTCACCCTCACCCTCAGCCTAACCCTAAGCCTAACCCTAAACCTAACCCTAATCCTCACACTCACCCTAACCCTAACCCTAATCCTATCCCTAACCCTATCCTTAAACCTAACCCTCCCCCTAACTCCTACCCTAACCCTAACACTACCCCTTACAATAACCCTAAAACTAACCCTCACCCTAACCCTAACTCTTACTCTAATTCTAAACCTAACCCTAACCAGAATCCTCACCCTCACCCTAACCCTCACTCTAACCCTAACTCTAACACTAACCCTAAACCTAACCCTCAACCTCAGCCTCACCCTTACCCTAACTCTAACCCTAAACCTCACCTTCACCCTACCCCTACCCCTAATTCTAAACCTCAAACTAACCCTAACCCTAAACCTCACCGTCACTCTAGCCCTCACCATAACCCTAATCCTAACCCTCATCCTAACACTCACCCGAACACTAACTCTAACCCTCAACCTCACTCTCACCCTAACCCTAATCCTAACTCTAAATCTCATCCTAACCCTCCCCTAACACTTAACCTAAACCTCACCCTAACCCTAACCCTCACCCTCAACCTCACCCTTAGCCTAAACCTAAACCTAACCCTAACACACTCAGTCACCCTCACACTAACCCTAATCCTATCCCTCCACTCATCATCACCCTCACCCTCAGTGTAACCCTAAGCCTAACCCTAACCCTAACCCTCACCCTAACCCTCCCTCTAACCCTATATCTAACTCAACCTCACCCTCACCCTAACCCTAACCCTATGCTCCACCCTAACCCTAACCCTAACCCGCACCCGCACATTCACCCTCACCATTACTCTAACACAAACCCTAACAAGAACACTAAACCTAACCCGAACCATCACCCTAACCCTAATCCTCACACCCACCCTCACCCTCAGCCTAACCATAAGCCTAAGCCTAACCCTCACCCTAACCCTCATACTAACCCTCACCCTAACCCTAATCCTATAACTAACCCTATCCCTAAATCTCAACCTAACCCTCACCCTCACCCAAACCTTAACACTAAACCTAATTCTAAACCTCACCCTAATCCTCCGCCTAACCCTAAACCTTACCCTAAACCTCACCCTCACGCTAACCCTAACCCTAACCCTAAACCTCACCCTAAATCTCATCCTAACAATAATCCTCACCTTCAACCTCACCATTACTCTATCCCTAACCTTAAAAATAATACAAACCCTAACCCTAACACTAACCCTAATCCTCACCCTCACCCTCACACTCAGCCTAACCCTAAGACTAAGCTTAACCCTAACCCTAACCCTAACCCTCACTGTAACCCTAAACTTAACCCTAAACCTAACCCTAAACCTCACCCTAAACCTAACCCTAAAACTCACCCTCACCCTAGCCCTCACCCTACCCCAAATCCTAACCCTCATCCTAACCCTCACCCTAATAATAACCCTAACCCTAACCCTCACCCTAACCCTAATCCTAACCCTAACCCTCAACCTAACCCTAACCCTCACCCTCACCGTAACCCTGACCCTAACCCTCACCCTAACACTAAACTTAACCCGAACAATAACTCTCACCCTAACCCTAAAAATAACCCTCACCCTAACCCTTACCCTAACCCTCACCCTAACCCTAACCCTCACCCTCAACGTCACCCTCAGCCTAACCCTAAGCCTAACCCTAAACATAACCCTAATGCACACACTCACCCTCACCGTAACCCTAATCCTAACCCTAAACCTCACCCTCACTCTCAGCCTCAGTGTAAACCTATGCCTAAACCTAACCCTAATCATAACCCTCACACTCACCCTAACCCTTACCATAATCCTAATCCTAACACTAACCCTAACCCTCACCCTCAGCCTCATCTTAACCCTAACTCTAACCCTAACCCAAACCCTAACTCTAATCCTAAACCTAAACCTAACCTTAACCCTCCCCATAAACCTAACCCTAACCCTCATCCTAACCCTAACCCTCACCCTTTCCCTCAACCTCAGCCTAACCCTAAGCCTAACCCTAACCCTCAACCTCGCACTAACCCTCACTCTTAACCTAATCCTAAACCTAACACTCTCTGTAACCCTAACACTCACCCTCAGCTTCACCCTAACAATAACTCTAACCCTAAACCTCATGCTCACCCTAACCCTAACCCTAACCCTAAACCTCACCCTAAACCTAACCCTAAACCTCACCCTCACCCTAGCCCTTACCCTAACCCTAACCTAACCCTAACCCTCATTCTAACCCTCCCCCTAAACCTAACCCTAAGCCTAACCCTAATCCTAACCCTAAACCTAACCCTAACACACAAACTCACCCTCACCATAACCCTAATCCTATACCTAAACCATCCCTAAACCTAACCCTCCCCCTAACTCTCACCCTAACCCAAACCCTAACACTAACCCTAAACCTAACCCACAACCTAACCCAAACCCTAAACCTAAACCTGACCCTCAGCCAAACACTAACCCTAACCATAATACTAACACTCACACTAACCTTAACCCTAACCCTAAACCTCAACCTAACCCTTACCTTCACACTAACCCTAACACTAACCCTATCCCTAACCCTCCCCCTAACACTATTTTTAACCCTAAACCTCAGCCTCACCCTAACCCTAACCGTAACCCTAAACCCCACCCTAACCCTAAGTCTAACCCTCACCTGCACACTCACCCTTAATGTAATCTTAACCCTAACCCTAAAAATAACACTAACCCTAAACCGAATCATTACCTTAACCCTAATCCTCACACCCACTGTCACCCTCAGCATAACCCTAAGCCTAAGCCTAACCCTCACCCTAACCCTCATACTCACCCTCACGCTAAACCTAAATCTAAACCTAACCCTATCCCTAAACCTCAACCTAACCCTCACCCTCACCCTAACCCTAACACTAACCCTAACCCTAAACCTCACCATAACACTGCCGCTAACCCTAACTCTAACCCTAAAACTCACCCTCACTTTAACACTAACCCTAATCCTAAACCTAACCCTAAACCTCAACCTAACCCTAAATCTCACCCTTACCCTCAACCTAACAATAACTCTAACCCTAACCCTAAAAATAACACTAACCCTATCCCTAACCCTAACTCTAAACCTAACCATAACCTTCACCCTCAGCCTCACGCTCAACTCAAACTTAACACTAACACTAACCCTAACCCTAACCCTAACCCTAAACCTAAACCTAACCGTAATCCTCAGCCTCACCTTCACCCTAACCCAAACCCTAACCCTAACCCTGACCATAACCCTAAGCCTAACCCCAACGCTAACCCTCACACTCACCCTCACCCTAACCCTAATCCTAAACCTAATCCTTTCCCTAAACCTAACCCTCACCCTAACCCTCAACCTAGTCCTCAACCTAACCCTAAACCTAACCCTAAGCCTCATCCTAACCCTCACCCTAACACTAACCCTAAACCTAACCCTCAACCTAACCCAAACCCTAAACCTAACCCTAACCCTCACCCTAACACTAACCCTAACCCTAAGCCTAACCCTAACCCTAACCCTAACTCTAATCCTCACCCCCACCCTCACACTCAGCCTAATCCTAAGCCTAACACTAACCCTAACCCTAACCCTCACCATAACCCTAACCCTCACCCTAACTCTATTCATAACCCTAAGCCTAACCCTAACCCTCACACTCACCCTCACCCTAACCCTAATCCTAAACCTAACCCTATCTGTAACCTAGTCCTCACCCTAACCCTCACCCTAGCCCTCACCCTTAACCTAATCCTAAACTTAAACCTCATCCTTACCCTCACCCTAACCCTAACCCTAACCCTCACTCTAACCCAAACCCTAATCCTCACTCTCATGCTGGACCTAAGCCTAAGCCTAAGCCTAAGCCTAACCCTAACCTTCACCTTAACCCTAACAGTAACACTAACCCTAACTGTAACCCTAAATCTCACCCTCACGCTAACCCTAATTCTAACCTAACCCTAAACCTAAACCTCAACCTCTCCCTCACTGTAACTGTAACCTTAAACCTAACCCTAACCCTAACAATAACCCTAACCCTAACCCTAACCCTCACCCTCACCATAACCCTCACCCTCACCATATCCCTCACCCTAACACTTACCCTCACCCTAACACTAAACCTAACGCTAACACTAACGCTCAAACTAACCCTAACCATCACCCTAACGCTAAACCTCACCCTAACACTAATCCTAACCCTCACCCTCACCTGATCCCTCACTTAACCCTAAACCTCATCCTCACCCTAAACCTCACACTAACCCTAACACTAATCCTCAATCTAACCCTCACCCTCACCCTAAACCTAAAACTAATCCTCACCCTTACTCTAACGCTTAACTGTAGAGCACATGGGCAGCATAGATGGCTCTGGGAGAGAGTAGAGTGGGCAGACCTCAATTGATCGGATCAGTACCTAAGCAGCCCATGAAGGCTCAGGTGAATGATAGGGTGTGACCTTGACAGTGATTGGTTCCTCTTCCTCCCTTACCATACCACCCACCCTCTTTGTCTTTAAAAAGGGGCTGCTCTGTTAATAAACGCGTTTTTGCTACGTGCTGGATTTGGCTCCCCGCTGTGTCTGATTGTCTCCTGGGCTGAGGGAGACTAGGGAACGGGCGAGCACCGCACTTACCTTTCCTCGGACCCTGTCTGTCTTTTGTGGGACAGACGAAGACCCAACATCTGGCGCCCAACGTGGGGCACGAAAGGAAAAGCTACCGGCCGAGGCTAAGCGGTCTCTCGGGGTAAGTGAAACCCTAAATATGGGTAATGCTATATCACAGAAGGAGGAGGAAGAGGCAACATTAGGCCTAGAAGGGGTACAGGAGGACTTGGGAAGTGAGAAGGAAAAGGAAAGGGTCAAATCCAATCGAGAACGCACTGAGACATGCACAGTAGAAGTCAAAACCTGGGTAAAAATTACCCCCTCTGACCCAGCTGATACTACCCCCTCTGACCCAGCTGATACTGACGGTCCTAGGCCCCCTCCCTATTCTCCTGATTGGAGAGGAGGTATGGCGCCCTACGAGACCTGTTAGAGGGACTTGCAAGACCCAGGCCCCTACCAGCCGTCTATGGAGGGGCCGAGGGCCAGGGAAGTAACCTCCTCGGAGACCTCCTCTGGAAAGGAAGGGCCACCAAAGAGCCCTGGAAAGGAAGGGCCACCCAAGAGCCCAGACTCTTGGCCACAGGATTCGCTTCCCCAAGCGTATCCAGTCAATCTGGCACCAGGAGCTAACAGGCCCTTGGAATGGTATCCATGGGAAGCTAAGGATCTTAAAGAGCTCCGCAAGGCGGTGGCGGAGGATGGCCCAAACTCTCCCTAGGCCCAGACCCTATTACAAGACATTGCCTATCACCCTTGTGTCCCTAAGGACTGGATGGATGTGGCCAAAGCCGTTCTTACTAGTTCTCAGTTTATTAAATGGTGTGCTTTCTTTAAGGAGGAATGCAGAGTGAGAGCAGAGAGTAACCGGCAGGCTCAACCTACAATACTTATTACTTATGCCATGCTAGCAGGGACGGGGGAAGGGCTGAATGCAGACCACCGCATGGCCTGCGCAGGATTGAAAGAGAGTTCCCTGAGCAGATGGGTGGTGGCCTCACAGGATGTGGGAACACAACAGCACCGGTCCGAATCACTAGCTTTAGCTTTACAGGCTCAGATGCCGGCAGCCCAGGGCCAAGGAACCCCAGGGGGGAGAGGGACTTGTTTTAAATGCGGGCAAGAGGGGCACTTTAGGAGGGACTGTACACAGCAATCCGCCAACCGGCCCGGGGGGGCCAAACTGCCACCTACGCCCTGCCCCAGGTGCAGGAAGGGATACCATTGGAAAAAGGATTGTCGATCCAAGTTTGATTTAGATGGGAAGCCTTTAAACTAGGGGAGGGGCATCTTCCAGCCCCGTTAACTCAAGGAGGAACCCCCTCTGCTGTGAGGCCCAGGCAGCCTCATGGCAGGGCAGCCCAGGTCCATTGGACCATCCCCCTGGTGGAGGGACTCCGCCCTAAAATGAGTATTCTCATAGGCGGAAAGAGGTATCACTGCTTAATCGACACTGGGGCAGACCGAACCATACTCAGGGAGGAGGAAGTGCCCTTGGACTGGAAGCTTGCACCTGGGCCCCCGATATTGGGGGTAGGGGGCAACTCCCAGACCAAAGAAACGGTTGCCCTTATGACATGGACTAGCCCAGATGGAGAACAGGGAAAGATATGCCCTTTAGTGGCAAAGAACCTCACTGCCAATTTACTAGGGCAAGATATGCTAAGACAAATGGATGCCATGGTCACTACAGACCATCGAGCATCATATGATGATATCCTGGATGGGGAAGAAGCACAAAGGCTTAAACAGGATCTAGAGGGAGTTAAGGAAGGGGATTTTTTTTAACTTTCATAATTACAGAGAAGAACATAGGGGACCCTCTCGGGTGCACCCCCAATCCTAAAGGCCACTGCCCCCCAAGTACCTCCCATTAGGTGGAAGCCAGGAAGCCCAATCTGGGTGGAGCAGTGGCTATTGACCAAACCTAAACTTGAAGCCCTCCACCTTCTGGTGGAGGAACAGATAAGCCTCAGGCATATCCGCCCTTCTATAAGTCCTTGGAACACACCCGTATTTGTTATTCAAAAAGCCTCCGGGGCTTGGCGGATGCTCCAAGATCTACGGAAGGTAAATGAAAAGATGGAGCTAGTAGGAACCCCCCTAAGAGGCATGCCCTGGACTCCTGCTATACCTTCAGAATATACCTTGGTTGTGATTGATATTAAAGATTGTTTTTTCTCTATCCCTCTGCATCCAGATGACTGCGAGAAGTTTGCTTTCTCTATACCTTCTCTTAATTTTTCCCAGCCTGATCGGAGGTTTGAATGGACAGTGCTGCCACAGGGTGTGGCCAATAGCCCGGCCTTCTGCCAACAATACTTGGCCACACTTTTAGAGCCTGTGCTGGGTTCAGATATCTCCCTTGCCTATGCCTACATGGACGATATAATTCTGGGGCACTGAGACCCAAGCTGCCTGGAGGGCCTTCTGGCCCAGGTTCTGGACATATTAAAAAAGGGGGGTTTTACCATAGCCCTTAATAAAATTCAAAAGGTAGCTCCTTTTAAGATGCTCGGGACCCACCTTACCTTGACTTAGGCCAGCCCCCTTAAGCCTTTGCTGGATATTCCAGCCACTCTAACCTTAACCCAACTTCAGAGTCTTTTAGGGGAAATCAATTCGCTGTTGCCATGGGTTTCTGTCCCTAAAGATAGTCTTGTGCCCTTATTTGCCCTGCTAAAAGATAGGACGCCACAAGAAGTTATTACAATTACAGACAGCCATAGAGCAATATTTTTGCAGTTCCAAAAAGCCCTGGATAAAGTTTCTCTAAAGAGGTATTCTATCAGTGAGCCCATTTCCCTTTGGTTGTTTGCAGGGGTTACATTAATATCTGCAGTTTTAACTCAAAATGGGGAGCCATTAGAGTGGGTTCACACTCCCCTGGGTGGCATGCCTCTGGTGTACTCTCAAGCAGACCAACTTGCAGATGCTATTGTGAAGGGAAGGACGCAAGCCCAAAGGCATTATGGCCTCGACCTTCACTCCATTGTTTTTCCTTTTTGGATGGCAGATGTTGAGTGGCTCACTCGAGCCAATGCTCATCTTGCTCTCTCCTTGGAGGGGTTTCTAGGCCAAACTGACTGCCATTACAGGCCATCCAAATGGACTGTCATGGTGACTTCCCCTCAAAATACCATCTCTATTTTCTCCTGCGCCTATTCCTGGTGCCCTTCATGTTTTTACTGACGGAGGTAAAGCGGGCTCTGCATATGCAGCCTTTGAGGAGCAACAAAAGACCCCGAGCCAACAAAGATTTCAACCTTGTCAAGGGTCAGCACAATATAAGGAAATGCTGGCCATAATTATGGCTCTTTAGGACATTCAAAAACCCTTTAATTTGTATTCTGATAGCCTGTATATGATTAACTTGCTCCCTCATATTCCCCAGGCACATCTTAAGCTGGATGAAAACCCTATTTCCCCCCCTATGGTTACCCTTAAGGGCCTATTAGAAGGGCGGGGAGCCCCTATTCATTTTCAACATTTGAGAGGGCATTCAAAACTTCCTGGGTTTTTTTCCCTAGGCAATAAGTGGACGGACCAGTTAGCTACTGGCCCACAAGCATTAACATTACAAGAGGCTACCTGTTTGCATGATTTAACCCATATTAATTGGAGAGGTCTTCAACATAGATTTCCTCAGATTTCTATAAAGGACCTTAAAAGGATAGTACATACCTGTAAAACATGCCAGCCTTTCTTAAAAGTACCCCCATTACAACCCCCGGGGGTAAATCCCAGAGGCCTTAAACCTAACGTCCTCTGGCAAACGGATGTCACTCATTTCCTGGCCTTTGGTAAGTTTAAATATATCTTTGTCTCTATAGATACCTACTCAGGAGCATGCTGGGCCACAGCACATACAGGAATTCCCTATAATCCCCAAGGCCAAGCAATTATAGAAAAAGAGCAATTATTAAAACAAAAAATGGGAGTTAGCCCCCATGTACAGTTACAGATAGCTTTGTTTACCATTAACATCTTAAATTTTTCAAAAGGGGCAACTGAATCCAGATTTCAGAAGCACTGGGGACAACTAAACCCTAAGCCCCAAGTGAAAGTCAGGTGGAAGGACCCCCTGACACAACAATGGAGAGGACCTGACCCCCTAGTTACTATGGGCAGGGGATTTGGATGCGTTTTCCCCATAGGGGAGTCTGATCCCATTTGGATCCCTGCCAGGAACCTTAAGTTTTTACCCATTTCCTCTATACAGGAGGATGCCCAAGAATAAGCTAAAGACAAAAGCCAGAAAGACAATTATTAACCATCCCCAAGGGCAACCAGCCCTTGAGAAGCTCTCTTGTGTTCTCTAACAATTGCAGATGGCAATACTCCAGCTGTCCTGACACTCCAGCTGTTGGCTGTCCTGACTCTCCCGATCCTGTGAACGACCCTATGGAATCTGCATCAACCTGAGTGAGTGACCTGGGCAGTGATCAACGCTGGCAATGCAGAAATCATCAGGAGCACCACAAGAGAAGCTGTCCCTTCGACCTGGTGGCCTGACCTTCATTTTGATCACCACCCTATGGACTGTTTAATATTTTTGTAGGAGTTAATTATTTTAATGTTAAATGCTTTAATTGTTCTTTTACTAATTGCTCGTATAGTGGCATTGAACCCATACTTATTGTTAAACAACCACCTTTTGTTATGCTTCCAGCTTAGATCTTGTCCAACCCCACAGGCAAATAGCTGGATTAGAACAATCCCCACCTCTGGACTCTGAAGTGGCAAAGACTGCTATCCCATCCTTCACTAAGGTTAAAGGACTAGTAGTAACATTTCCTGGCCTGGTAATGCTTTTGCTGATGGTTTTTCTATGCCTTCCTTGCGATACATGCACTGCAAAACTCTTATGAGCTTAGCCAGCCAGTTATCAAGCTCCAAATGAATGAATTTCCCCCCCGAGAGGAATCGCAGCCAGAGACGGGTAAGAGGGGGTGTCAGTCTGACCAACCTAAGACAGGGCCTTCAGCTTCGCTCTGAAGAAGTTCCGGATGATGGGTAAGGCAGACAAGGCGATCTACCCAACCTAAGACAGGCAGGTTCGCTTCTTTAAGCAAAGATGGGGGGAGATGATGTTGGGAGCCATTGGGAGCTGACAGTAAAGCTCAAAGGTCATCTTGACTCCTGTGCTAGCTTAAAGGCATGTACAAGGAACTGGCTTACTTAAAAGACACCAGGTGCCCAGGAATTAATTGAACTGCTTCCAGCATTTCTAACTGTGGTGGGACTGATGTTTATTACTGTGCTAGGTGGGTCTGTCATTAAAACAAAAAAAAAAGGGGGGAAATCTGTGGAGCACATGGGCAGCAAAGATGGCGCTGGGAGGGGGTTGAGTGGGCAGAGCCTAATTTACTGAAGAGCACATGGCCAGCCAAGATGGCTCTGGGAGAGAGTAGAGTGGGCAGACCCCAATTGATCTCCTGATCAGTACCTAACCAGCCCGTGAAGGGTCAGGTGAATGATAGGGTGTGACCTTGACAGTGATTGGTTCCTCTTCCTCCCTTACCATACCACCCACCCTCTTTGTCTTTAAAAAGGGGCTGCTCTCTGTTAATAAACGAGTTTTTCTACCTGCTGGATTTGGCTCCCCACTGTGTCTGATTGTCTCCTGGGCTGAGGGAGACTAAGGAACCGGCGAGTGCCGCACTTACCTTTCCTCGGACCCCGTCTGTCTTTTGTGGGACGGACGAAGACCCAACACTTAACCTTACCGTAACCCTCACCCTCAGCCTAACCTTCAAATTTAACCTTACAGTCAACCCCACCCTAACCCACACCCTAACCCTAACCCTCAAACTAACACTAACTCTACCCCTAAACCTCACCCTCACCTGAACCCTAACTCTAACCCTAACCCTCAAAATAAACCTCACCCTAACCCTAACACTAACTCTCTCCCTCACCCTCACCGTAAACGTAATTCTAACCCTAAACCTAACAATAACCCTAACACTAACCCAAACCCTCACCCTAACCATAACCCTCACCCTAACCCTAATCCTCACCCTAACATTAACCATCACCCTAACACTAACCCTAACCCTAACACTAACACTCACACTAACCTTAAGCCTTACCTTAATCCTAAACCTCACCCTAATCCTAACCCTAACCCTCAACCTCACCCTAGCCCTCACCCTAACCCTAATTCTAACCCTCACCCTAACCCTAACCCTCATCCTCAGCCTAAACCTCACACTAACCCTAACCCTAATCCTCAATCTAAGCCTCACCCTGACCCTAACCCTAACCCTTACCCTAACCCTAACCCTAAACCTCACCCGCCCCTAGCCCGCACCCTAACCCTAATTCTAACCTTCATCCTAACTCTCACCCTAACACTAAACCTAACCCTAACCTTCACACTAACCCTAATCCTAACCCTAACTCTCAACCTAACACTAACCCTCACCCTCACCGAAACCCTTACCATAACCCTCACCCTCACCCTAAAATTAACCTGAACCCTAATTCTCACCGTAATGCTAACCCTAACCCTCAAACTAACCCTAACACTCACCCGCACCCTCAACCTCTGCCTAAACCTAAGGCTAAGCCTAACCCTAACCCTCACACTCACCCTAACCTTAAACCTAATCCTAATCCTAACCCTAATTCTAACTCTCACCCTCACTCTCAGCCTCACCCTAAACCTAATTCTAACCCTAAACCTCACGCTTACCCTAACCCTAACGCTAACCCTAACCATAAACCTAACCCTAACTCTAACCCTAACCCTCCCCCTAACTCTCACCCTAACCCTAACCATAACACTAACCCTAACCCTAAACCTCAACCTAACCTTCACCCTAACCCTAAATCTAACACTAAACCTCACCCTCAACCTAACCCTCACTCTAACCCTAACCCAAACCCTAAACTTCACACTAACCCTAACTCTGACCCTAACCCTAACCCTCACCCTCACACTTACTGTAACCAAAACCCTAAATCTAACCCTAACAATAACCCTAAACCTTATCCTAACCCTCACCCTAACCATAACCCTCACAATAACCCAAACCCTCACCCTAACACCAACCCTCACCCTAACACTAACCCTAAACCTAACACTAAGCCTCACACTAACACTAACCCTAACCCTAACCCTAAACCTCAAGCTAACCCTCACCCTCACTCTAACACTAACAATAACCCTATACCACACCCTCCCCCAAACACTCGCCCTAAAACTATATCTAACCCTAAACCTCACCCTCACCCTAACCATAACCCAAACCCTAACCCTAACACCACACTAACCCTAAACCTAAACCTCACCCACTCCCTCAGCCTCACTGTAACTCTAACCCAAACGCTAACAATATCACTAACCATAACACGAACCGTCACCCTAAACCTAATCCTCACACCCACCCTCACCCTTAGCCTAACCATAAGCCTAAACCTAACCCTCACCCTAACTCTCACACTCACCCTCACCCTAACCCTAATACTAACTCTAACCCTCATCCTAACCCTCAACCTAACCCTAACCCTAACCCAACCCTAACCCTAATCCTAATCTTCACACCCACCCTAACCCTAAAACTTACCCTAAACCTAACCCTATCCCTAAACCTCAACCTAATCCTCACCCTAACCCTAACCCTGACCCGAAACTAACCCTAGCCCTAACCCTAAACCTAATCCTGATCCTCAGCGCACCCTCACCCTAACCCAAACCCTAACCCTAACCATCCCCGTAACACTAACTCTAAGCCTAAACCTCACCCGTACACTCACCCTAACCCTAAACCAAACCCTAAACTTACCCTAACCCTAACCCTCACCCTCAAACTCAACCTCACCATACCTCTAACCCTACCCAAATATAACACTAACCCTAACCCTAACCATAACCATAACCCTCAGCTTCAGCCTCACCCTCACTGCAAACTTAACCCTAGACATAACACTAACAATAACCCTAAGCCTAAGCCTAACCCTAACCCTAACTCTAATCTGCAAACCCACCCTGACCCTCAGCCTAACCCTAAGCTTAACCCTAACCCTAACCCTAACCCTCACTGTAACCCAAACCCTAACCCTAACACTAACCCTAACCCTAGACCTAACCCTAAACCTAACCGCAATCCTCAGCCTCACCCTCATCCTAACCCAAACCCTCACCCTATCCCTCACCTTAACTCTTAGCCTAACCCTAACCCTAACACTCACACTCACCCTCACCCTAACCCTAATCCTAAACCTAACCCTATCCATAACCCTAGCCCTCACCCTAACCCTAACCCTAGCCCTCACGCTTAGGCTAATCCTAAACCTAAACTTCATCCTAACCCTCAATCTAACCATAACACTAACCCTCACTCTAACCCGAACACTAACCCTCACACTCATGCTTGGCCAAAACCTAAGCCTAAGCCTAAGCCTAAGCCTAACCCTAACCCTCACCCTAACCCTAACACTAACACTAATCCTAACTCTAACCCTAAATCTCACCCTCACCCTAACCCTAACTCCAACACTAACCCTAATCCCAAGCCTCCTCCTAACCCTAACCATAAACCTAACCGTAACCCTAAACCTCACCATAACCCTAAACCTAACCCTAACCCAAAACCTAACCCTAACCCTAAACTTTACCCTAAACCTCAGCCCCACCCTCCCCCTAACCCAAATCCTAACCCTAACCCTCCCCATAACCCTAACTCTAACCCTAAACCTCACCCTCACCCTCACCCTAAACCTAAACCTAACCCTAAAACTCACCCTAAACCTAACCCACACCCACAACCTCAATCACACTGTATCTTTAGCCCTAACCCTAAGAATAACACTAACCCTAACCCTCACCCTAACCCTAACCCTAACCATAACCCTCAACTTTTGCCTCACCCTCACCGCAAACTTAACCCTAAACATAACACTAACAATAACCCTAACCCTAAGCCTAACCCTAACCCTAACCCTAACCCTCACTGTAATCTTAACCCTAAACCTAACACTAACCCTAACCCTAAACCTAACCTTAAACCTAACCCTAAACCTAACTCTAATCCTCAGCCGCACCGTCACCTTAACCCAAACCCTAAACCTAACCCTCACCCTAACTCTAAGCCTAACCCTAACCCTAACTCTAATCTTAAACCTAACCCTATCCCTAACCCTAGCCCACACCCTTACCCTAATCCTAACCTAAACCTCATCCTAACCCTCAACCTAACCTAACCCTAACCCTCACTCTAACCCGAACCCTAACACTCACCCTCATGCTCTGCCTAAGCCTAAGCCTAAGCCTAAGCCTAACCCTAACCCTCACCCTAACCCCAACACTTACACTAACCCTAACTCTAACCATAAATCTCACCCTCACCCTAACAGTAACTCTAAACCTAACCCTAAACCTAAACCTCATCCTAACCCTAACCCTAACAATAACCATAAAAATAACCCTAACCCTAAACGTAACAATAAAACTAACCCTAACCCTCACTCTCACCCTAACAAAAACCCTCACCCCAACACTAACCCTCACCCTAACACTTACCCTCACCCTAACATAAACCCTAACGCTAACACTAACGCTCACACTAACCCTAAGCATCACCCTAACCGTAAACCTCACCCTAATACTAACCCTAACCCTCGCCCTCACCCTAAACCTCAAACTAACCCTAACTCTAATAATCAAAGCCTCACCTCGCCCTAACCCTTAAACTAACCCTCACCCTAACCCTAACCCTCATCCTTACAGTAAACCACACCCTCAGCCTAACACTCAAATTTACCCTCACCGTCAAAACCAACCTAACCCGTACCCTAACCCTAACCCTCACCCTAACCCTAACTCTACCCATAAACCTCACCCTCACCTTAACCCTAACTCTAAGCCTAACACTAACACTAAACTTCACCCTAACACTAACCCTCACCCTAACACTTACCCTCACTGCAACACTAACCCTAACCCTAACACTAAACCTCACACTAACCCTAATCCTCACCCTAATTCTTAACCTCACCATAACCCTAACCCTAACCCTAATCCTAACCCTCACCCTAGCCCTCACCCTAACCCTAATTCTAACCCTCACCCTCACCCTAACTCTAACCCTCATGCTCACCCTAAACCTCACACTAACCCTAACCCTAATCCTCAATCTAACCCTCACCCTGACCCTAAACCAAACCCTAACCCTAACCCTAAACCTAACCCTAACCCACAACCTTATCCTAATCGTCAACCTCAGCCTAAACCTCACATTTATCCTTACCATCATCCTCACCATAACCCTCACCCTAACCCTAAACCTCATCCTAACCCTCACAATAACCATAAACCTAAAAATCACCCTAAACCTAACCCTCACCCTCACCCTCAACCTCACGCTCAGCCTAACCCTAAGCCTAAGCCTAACCCTTACCCTAAACCTCACCCTCACCCTAGCCCACACCCTAACCCTAATCCTAATCCTAACCCTCATTCTAACACTCACCCTAACCCTAAACCTAACCATCACCCTAACGCTAATCCTCACCCCCACCCTCACCCTCAGCCTAATGCTAAACCTAAACCTAACCCTCACACTCACCCTCAACCTAACCCTAATACTAACCTTAACCCAAACCCTAAAACTAACCCCCGACCTAACCTTCCAACTAACCCTAAATCTAACCCTAAACCTCACCCTCACCCTAATCCTAACCATAAGCCTAAACCTCACCCTAACCCTCACCCTCACCCTCACCCTCACCATAACTCTAACCCTAACCCTAACAATAACACTAATCCTAACCCTAAACCTAACGCTAACCCTAACCGTAATCCTAATCCTAACACTCACCCTCAAGCTAATCCTAATCTTAACCTTAAGCCTCACCCTAGCCCTAATCCTCACTCTCATCATAACCCTAACCCTCAACCTAACCCTCACCCTAACACTAACCCAAACCTAAACCTTAATCTAACACTAACCCTAACCCTCACCCTCACCCTAACCCTAATCTTAACCCTTATCCTCATCCTTACCCTCACCCTAAACCTAACCTTAACCCTCAACCTAACCCTAACTCTCAACCTAACCCTAAACCTCACGATCACTGTAAACCTAACCCTAAACCTCACCCTAACCCTAAACATAACCGACCATTAACTCTCAGCCTAACCTTAACCCTAAATCTCACCTTAACCCTAACCCTCACCCTCACCCTCACCCTCAGCCTAACCCTTAGCCTAACCCTAACCCTAAGCCTAACCCTCACCCGCACCCTAACCCTCACCGTAACTCTAACCCTAACCCTAAAAATAACACTAACCCTAAACATAAGCATCACCCTAAACCTAATCCTCACCTCCAACTCCCCCTTCGCCTAACCATAGGCCTAAGCCTAACCCTCAATCTAACCCTCACACTCACCCTCACCCTAAACCTAAACCTAAACCTAACCCTGTCCCTAAACCTCAACCTAACCCTCAACCTCACCCTAACCCTAACAATAACCCTAACCCTAAACCTCAAACTATCCTTCCCCCTAACCTAACTCTAAACCTAAACCTCACTCTCACCCTAACCCTAACCCTAACCCTAACCGTAAACCTCACCCTAAAACTCACCCTAACCCTAAACCTCACCCTCACCATCAACCTCACCCTAACTCTAACCCAACCCTAACAATAACTCTAACTCTAACCCTAACCCTAACCATAACCATAACCATAACCCTCACACTCAGCCTCACCCTCACAGCAAACTTAACCCTAAGGATTACACTAACAATAACCTTAACCCTAAGCCTAACCCTAATCATAATACTCACCCCCACACTAAACTAACAATAACCCTACTCCTAAGCCTAACCCTAATCATAATCCTCACCCCCACCCTCACCCTCAGCCTAACCCTAAGCCTAACCCTAACCCTAACCCTCACCGTAACCCTAACACTAACCCTAACCCTAAACCTAACCCTAAACCTAACCCTAACCCTCAGCCCCACCCTCACCCTAACCCAAACCATAACCCTAACCCTCCCCGTAACCCTAACTCTAACCCTAAACCTCACCCTCACTCTCACCCTAACCCTAAACCTAACCCTAAATCTCACCCTAACCCTAACCCTAAACCTAAACCAAACCATAACCATATCCCTAAACCTCAACCTAACTCTCACCCTAACTTTAACCCTAACACAATCCCTAACCCTAACCCCGGACCTAACCCTCCAACTAACCCTAAATCTAACCCAAAACCTCACCCTCATCCTAACCCTAATCCTAACCCTAACCATAAAGCTCACCCTAACCCTAAAGCTAACGCTCACCCTCTCCCTCACCCTCATTCTCACCATAACTATAACCCTAACCATAACAATAACACTAATCCTAACCCTAAACCTAACCCTAACCCTAACCCTAACAATAATCCTAACACTCACCCTCAAGCTTACCCTAATCCTAAACCTAAGACTCACCTTAACCCTAAACCTCACCCTCACCGTAACCCAAACCCTAAACTTAACCCTCACACTAACCCTAACCCTAAACCTAAACCTTAATCTAACACTATCCCTAACCCTCACCCTCACCCTAGCCTTGACCCTAACCCTAAACCGAACCCTAATACTCATCCTTACCCTCACACTAACCCTAACCTTAACCCTCACCCTAACCCTAACCATAACCCTAACTCTCAACCTAACCCTAAACCTCATGATCACCGTAAACCTAACCCTAACCCTCACCCTAACCCTAAAAATAACCGAACCCTAACTATCACCCTAACCCAATCCCTAATCCTCACACTAACCCTAACCCTCACCCTCACCCTCACCCTCAGCCTAACCCTAAGCCTAACCGTAACCCTAACCATAAAGCTGCCACTCACCCTAACCCTTACCCTGAAACCAATCTTAACCCTAAGCCTAACCCTCACCCTCAACCTAACCCTCACCCTAACCATAAACCTAACACTAACCCTAACCCTAACCCTCAACCTCACCCTCACTCTAACCCTAACCCTAATCCTAACCCTCACTGTCACGTTAGACCTCAACAAAACCCTAAACCTAACACTAACTCTCATCCTAACCCTCACCCTAACACTAACCCTAACCCTCACCCTCACCCTCACCCTAACCCTAAACCGAACCGTAACCCTCAACCTAACCCTAAACTTTACACGAACCCTAACTCTCACCGTTACCCTAACCCTAACCCTAAACCTAACCCTATCCCTAACCCTAAACCTCACACTCACCCTAGCCCTTACCCAACCCTAATCCTAACGCTAACCCTGTTCCTAACCCTCCTCCTAACCCTTACACAAACCCTCACACTAACACTAACCCTCACCCACAACCTCACCCTCAACCTAAACATAAGCCTAACCCTAAATCTAACCCTAACACACACACTCATCCTCACCCTAACCCTAATCCTAACCCTAACCCTCAACTTAACCCACCCCATAGGCTCACCCTAACCCTAACCCACACCTTCACCCTCAATCTAATACTAAGCCTAACTCTAACCCTAATCCTCACACTCACCCTATCCCTAACCCTAAACCTAACCTACCCATAACCCTCACCCTCAACCTCAGCCTAACCTTAAGACTATCCCTAACCCTAACCCTAACCCTCACAATCACCCTAACCCTAACCCTAATCCTACTCCTAACCCTAACCCTAACCCTCACCCTCAACTTAACCCTCACCTTAAGCCTAACCCTAAAATTAATCCTAACCCTAACCCTCACCCTCAGCCACATCTAACCTAACTCTAACTCTAAACCTCACCCTGACCCTAATCCTAACCCTATCCCTAAACCTCATCCTAGCCCTAACCATAACCTCACCCTCACCCTCACCCTCACCCTCACTATAACCGTAACCCTAATCCTAACGCTAACAATAACCCTAACCCAAACACTAACCCTCACCCTAACCATAACATTCACCCTAACCCTAACCCTCACCCTAACACTTACCCTCACCCTAACACTAACCCTAACCCTAACACTAACACTCACACTAACCCTAACCATCACCCTAACCCAAAACTTCACAATAACACTAACCCTAAACCTCACCCTATCCCTAGCCCTCTCCCTAACCCTAACCCTCATCCTCACCCTAAACTTCACACTAACCCTAACACTAATCTCAATCTAACCCTCACCCTCACTCTAACCCTAACCCTAACTCTAACCCTAACCTTAACCCTCACCCTTAGTGTAACCCTCACTCTCAGCCTAACCCTTACCTTTACCTTTACCTTCAGCCCCACGCTAACCCTCACTCTAACCCTAAACCTAACCCTAACTCTAACCCTAACACTAACACTAACCCTCCCCCTAACCCTAACCCTAACCATCACCCTAACCCTAATCCTCACACCCACCCTCACCCTCAGCCTAACGCTAAGCCTAAGCCTAACCCTAACCCTAAACCTCACACTCACCCTCAACCTAACCCTAATCCTAACCCTAACCCTAAACCTAAACCTAAACCTCAACCTAACCCTCAACCTCACCATAACTCTAACCCTAACCCTAAAAATAACTGTAATCCTAACCCTAAACCTAACCCTAACCCTAACCCCAGCATTAATGCCAACACTCTACCTCACCCCTAACCCTAACCCTAACCTTAACCCTCAACCTAACCCTAACCCTAAACCTTACCCTAAAACTAATCCTAATCCTCAACCTCACACTAACCCTAATCCTAACCCTAACCCTCATCCAAACCCTCACATTCACACTAACCCTAATCCTCACCCTCACCCTCACCGTAACTATAAACTGAACCCTAACCCTCACCCTCACTGTAACCTTTACCCTAACCCTCAACCTAACCCTAAACTTAACCCGAACCCTAACTCTCAACCTTACCCTAACCCTAAACCTCACCATAACCTTAACCTAAACCTCACCCTCAACCTAGCCCTCACCCAACCCTAATCCTAACCCTAACCCTCTTACTAACCCTCCCCCTAACCCTTACCCTAACCCTCACCCTAACCCTAACCCTCAACGTCAAACTCACCCTCAGCCTAAACCTAAGCTTAACCCTAAACCTAAACCTAACACCCACACTCACCCTCACCCTAACACTAATCCTAACTCTAACCCTCATCCTAACCATCCTCATAATCCTAACACTTACCCTCACCCGAACACTAACCCTAAACCTCACCCTGTCCCTAGCCCTCACCCTAAACCTAACACTCATCCTAACCCTAAACTTCACACTAACCCTAAAACTAAGCCTCACTGTAACGCTAACCCTCACCCTAATCCTAACTCACACCTTCAGCCTAAACCTCACCTTTGTCCTTACCATCATCCTCACCCTAACCCTCACCCTAACCATAAACCTCATCCTAACCCTCACCCTAACTGTAAACCTAACCATCATCCTCACCCTAACCCTCACCCTAACTGTAAACCTAACCATCATCCTAACCCTAACACTCACCCTCAACCTCACTCTCAGCCTAACCCTAAGCCTAAGCCTAACCCTTACCCTAGCCCTCAACCTCACCCTAGCCCTCACCCTAACCCTAATCCTACCCCTAAACCTCATACTAACCCTCACCCTAACCCTAACCCTAATCATCACCCTAACCCTAATCCTCATCTCCACCCTCACCCTAAGCCTAACTCTAAACCTAAGTCTAACCCTAACCCTCACCCTCACCCTCACCTTCACCCTAACCCTAAACCTAACACTAACCCTAACGATAACCCTAAACCTCAACCTAACCCTCACCCTAACCTTAACCCTCACACTAACCGTAATCTTAAACAACGACCTAAACCTCCAACTAACCCTAACCCTAACCCTATACTTCATCCTCACCCTAACCCTATTCCTAACCCTAATCCTAACCCTAACCTTAACCATAATCCTAACACTCACCCTCACCCTAACCCTAATCCTAACCCTAAAACTCACCCTAACCATAACACTCCCCCTCACCTTAACCCTAATCCTCAACCTAACCCTCATGCTAACCCTAATCCTAACTATAACAATAACCTTAACAATAAACCTCAACCTAACCCTTACCCTAACCTTAACCCTAACACTAACCCTAACCTTAACCCACGACCTAAACCTCCAACTAACACTATATCTAACCCTAAACCTCACCCTCACCCTAACCCTTATCCTAAAGCTAAACTTAACCCTAACCCTAAACCTAACCCTATTCCTAACACTCACCCTCACACTAACCCTAATCCTAACCCTCACACTCACCGTAACCTTAACCCTTAACCTAACCCTCACCCTAACCCTAACCCTAACCCTAAACCTTAATCTAACACTAACCCTAACCCTCACCCTCACCCTAGCCCTGACCCTAACCCTAATCCTAACCCTAATCCTCATCCTTACCTTCACCCTAACCCTAATCCTAACCCTAACCCTCAACCTTACCCTAACACTCACACACACCGTAACCCTAACCCTAACCCTCACACTAACCCGCAACTTAACCAAACCCTAACTCTCACCCTAAACCTAACCCTAACCCTTACACTAACCCTAACCCGCACCCTGACCCTCACCCTCAGTCTAACCCTAAGGCTAACCCTAACCCTAACCCTAACCCTCACCCTCACCCTCACCCTAACTCTAATCCGAACCCTAACCGTCAACATAACCCTAACCTTCACCCTCACTGTAACCTTTAATGTAACCCTCAACCTAACCCTAAACTTAACCCGAACCCTAACTCTCAACCTTACCCTAACCCTAAAGCTCACCATAACCCTAACCTAAACCTCACCCTCAACCTAGCCCTCACCCAACCCTAAACCTAACCCTAACACTCTTCCTAAACCTCCCCCTAACCCTTAGCCTAACATTCAACCTAACCCTAACCCTCACCCTCAACCTCACCCTCAGCCTAAACCTAAGCCTAACCCTAAACGTAACCCTAATACCCACACTCACCCTCAATCTAACCCTAATCCTAACCCTAACCCTCATCCTAACCCTCCCCATAATCCTAACCCTCACCCTAACACTTACCCTCACCCGAACACTAACCCTAAACCTCACCCTGTCCCTAGCCCTCACCCTAAACCTAACACTCATCCTAACCCTAAACTTCACACTAACCCTAACACTAAGCCTCACTCTAACCCTAACCATCACCCTAATCCTAACTCTCACCCTCAGCCTAAACCTCACCTTTGCCCTTACCATCATCCTCACCCTAACCCTCACCCTAACCATAAACCTCATCCTAACCCTCACCCTAACTGTAAACCTAACCATCATCCTAACCCTAACACTCACCCTCAACCTCACTCTCAGCCTAACCCTAAGCCTAAGCCTAACCCTTACCCTAGCCCTCAACCTCACCCTAACCCTCCAACTAACCCTAACCCTAACCCTATACTTCATCCTCACCCTAACCCTATTCCTAACCCTAATCCTAACCCTAACCTTAACCATAAGCCTAACACTCACCCTCACCCTAACCCTAATCCTAAACCTAACACTCACCCTAACCCTCACCCTCACCCTCAGCTTCACCCTAACCCTAAACCTAACCCTCATGCTAACCCTAATCCTAACCATAACAATAACCTTAACAATAAACCTCAACCTAACCCTCACCCTAACCTTAACCCTAACACTAACCCTAACCTTAACCCACGACCTAAACCTCCAACTAACACTATATCTAACCCTAAACCTCACCCTCACCCTAACCCTTATCCTAAAGCTAAACCTAACCCTAACCCTAAATCTAACCCTATTCCTAACACTCACCCTCACACTAACCCTAATCCTAACCCTCACACTCACCGTAACCTTAACCCTTAACCTAACCCTCACCCTAACCCTAACCCTAACCCTAAACCTTAATCTAACACTAACCCTAACCCTCACCCTCACCCTAGCCCTGACCCTAACCCTAATCCTAACCCTAATCCTCATCCTTACCTTCACCCTAACCCTAATCCTAACCCTAACCCTCAACCTTACCCTAACCCTCACACACACCGTAACCCTAACCCTAACCCTCACACTAACCCGCAACTTAACCAAACCCTAACTCTCACCCTAAACCTAACCCTAACCCTTACACTAACCCTAACCCGCACCCTGACCCTCACCCTCAGTCTAACCCTAAGTCTAACCCTAACCCTAACCCTAACCCTCACCCTCACCCTCAACCTAACTCTAATCCGAACCCTAACCCTCAACCTAACCCTAACCCTCACTCTCACTGTAACCTTTAACGTAACCCTCAACCTAACCCTAAACTTAACCCGAACCCTAACTCTCAACCTTACCCTAACCCTAAAGCTCACCATAACCCTAACCTAAACCTCACCCTCAACCTAGCCCTCACCCAACCCTAAACCTAACCCTAACCCTCTTCCTAAACCTCCCCCTAACCCTTAGCCTAACACTCAACCTAACCCTAACCCTCACCCTCAACCTCACCCTCAGCCTAAACCTAATTCTAACCCTAAACGTAACCCTAATACCCACACTCACCCTCAACCTAACCCTAATCCTAACCCTAACCCTCATCCTAACCCTCCCCATAATCCTAACCCTCACCCTAACATTTACCCTCACCCTAACACTAACCCTAACCCTAACACTAACCCTCACACTAACCCTAACCATCACCCTAACCCTAAACCTCACACTAACACTAACCCTAAACCTAACCCTCTCCCTAGCCTTCAGCCTAACCCTAACCCTCATCTTCACCCTAAACTTCACACTAACGCTAACACTAACCCTCACTCTAACGCTAACCCTCACCCTAACCCTAACTCTACCCCTAAACCTCATCCTCACCCTAACTCTAACTCTAAACCTAACCCTAACACTAACCCTCACCATAACCCTAACTCTAACCATCAGCCTAACCCTCACCTCCACCCTCACCCTCAGCCTAACCCTAAGCCTAAGCCTAACTCTAACCCCAAACCTCACACTCACCCTCACCCTAACCCTAATCCTAGCCCTAACCCTAACCCTAAACCTAAACCTCAACCTAACCCTCACCCTAACCTTAACCCTAACACTAAGCCTAACCCTAACCCTCGACCTAACTCTCCAACTAAACCTAAATGTAACCATATACATCACCCTCACCCTAACCCTAATCCTAACTCTAAAACTAAACCTGAACCTAACCCTAAACGTAACGCCGACCCTAACCCTCAACCTCACCATAACTCTAACCCTAACCCTAACAATAACATTAATCCTAACCCTAACACTAATGCTAACATTCAACCTCACCCTAACAATAATCCTAACCCTAACCCTCACCCTAACCCTAACCCTCACCCTCACCGTAACCCTAACCCTCATCCTCACCCTCACCCTAACCCTAACCCTAAACCTAAATCTTAACCTAACACTAAGATTAATCCTCACCCTCATCGTAGCCCTACCCTAACCCTAATCTTAACCCTAATCATCATCCAAACCCTCACCCTAACCCTAACCCTTAATCTCATCCTTACCCTAACCCTAACCCTCAACCTAACTCTAACCATAATGCTCACCCTAAACCTAACCCTAACCCTCACCCTAAACCTAAACTTAACCTAACCCTAACTCTCACCCTAACACTAACCCTCACCCTCACCCTAACCCTCACCCTGATCCTCACCCTCATCCTCAGCCTAACTATAACCATAAACCTAACCCTAACCCTAACCCTCACACTCACCCTAACCCTAACCCTAAACCTAACCCTAAACCTCACCCAAACCCTAACCATCACCCTCACCCTCAACCTCACAGTAACCCTAACCCTAACCCTAAATATAACACTAATCCCAACCCTAATCATAACATTAACCATAACCGTCACCCTCAGCCTCAACCTAACTGTAAACTTAACCCTAACCTTAACACTAACTGTAAGCCTAACCCTAACCCTAACTCTAATCCTCACGGCCAAACTCACCCTCAGCCTAACAGTAAGGCTAACCCTAACCCTAACCCTAACCTTAATCCTCACCATAACCCTAACCCTAACACTAACACTAACCCTAACCCTAAACCTAACCCTAAACCAAACACTAATCCTCAGCCTCAACCTCACCATAACACAAGCCCTAACCCTAATCCTCACCTTAAGTCTAAGCCTAACCCTAAGCCTAAACCTAACCCTCAAACTCACCCTCACCCTAACCGTAATCCTAAAAATAACCCTATCCCTAAATCTAGCCCTCACCCTAACCCTCACCCTAGCCCTCACCGTTCCCCTAAACCTAACCATAAACCTCATCTTAACCCTCACCCTATCGGTAATCCTAACCCTCAGGCTAACCCGAACCCTAAACCTCAACCTCATGCTCGACCTAAGCCTAAGCCTAAGCCTAAGCCTAACCCTAACCCTCACCCTAACCCTAACACTAAAACTAACCCTAATTCTAACCCTAAATCTCACCCTCACCCTAACCCTAAGTCTAAGTGTAACCCTAAACCTAAACCTCATCCTAACCCTAAACCTAAACCTCACCCTAACCCTCACTGTAACCGTAACCCTAACCCTAAACCTAACCCTAACAATAACCCTAACCTTAACCCAAAACCTCACCCTAACCATAACCCTCACCCTAACCCTAACCCTCACGCTAACACTTACCCTCACCCTAACACTAACCCTAAACCTAACACTAACCCTCACACTAACCCTAACCCTCACCCTAATTCTAAACCTCACACTGACCCTAACCCTAATCCTAATCCTCACCCTCACCCTAGCCCTCACTCTAACCCTAATTCTAACCCTCAACCTCACCCTAACCCTAACCTTCATCCTCACTCTAAACCTCACACTAACCCTAACCCTAATCCTCAATCTAACCCTCACCCTGACCCTTACCCTAACCCTTACTCTTACCCTTACCCTAAACCTAAACCTAACCTCACCCATATCTTAACCCTCACGCTTACCCTAAACCTCACCTTTACCCTTACCATCATCCTCACCCTAACCCTAAAACTCATCCTAACCCTCACCCTAACTGTAAACCTAACCATCATCCTAACCATAACCCTCACTTTCAACCTCACTCTCAGCCTAACACTAAGCCTAAGGCTAACCCTTAACCTAAACTTCAACCTCAACCTAGCCCTCACCCTAACCCTAATCCTAACCCTAACCCTCATACTAACCCTCACCCGAATCCTAACCCTAATCATCACCCTAACCCTAATCCTCACCTCCACCCTCACCCTAAGCCTAACCCTAAACCTAAGTCTAACCCTAACCCTCACCCTCACCTTAACCCTAAACCTAACACTAACCCTAACCATAAACCTAAACCTCAACCTAACCCTCACCCTAACCTTAACCCTGACACTAACCGTAATCTTAACCCCCGACCTAACCCTCCAACTAACCCTAACCCTAACCCTAAACTTCACCGTCACCCTAACCCTAATCCTAACCCTAAACCTAACCCTAACCCTAACCCCAACCATAATCCTTACACTCACCCTAACCCTAACCCTAGTCCTAACCCTAACCCTCACCCTAACCCTAACCCTCACCCTCACCTTAAACCTAATCCTCAACCTAACCCTCACCATAACCCTAATCCTAAACCTAACCATAAACATAACCCTAAAACTAAAACTAACCCTCACCCTAAAACTCATCCTAACCCTAACCCTAACCCTAACCCTCACCCTCACCCTAGCCCTCACGCAAACCCTAATCCTCATCCTTCACACACCCTAACCCTAACCTTAACACTCACCCTAACCCTAATCCTAACCCTAAACCTCAACCTAATCCTAACGCTCACACTAACCTTAACCCTAACGGTAACCTTCACCCTAACCGTAAACTCAACCGAACCCTAACTCTCACTCTAAACCTAACCCTAGCCCTAACACTAAACCTAACCCTCACCCTTACCCTAAGCCTAAACCTAATCCTAATCCTAACCCTAAGCCTAACCCTCACCCACAACCTAACCCTCAACCTAACCTTAACTCTAACACTAACCCTAACCCTAACCCTCAAACTGAGCCTCACACTAATTTTAACTCTAACCCTAAACCTCAACCTCACCCTAACCCTCACCCTAACCCTAACCGTAAACCTCACGCTAACCCTAACCTTAAACCTCACCCACCCCTAGCCTTCACCCTAACCCTAATCGTAACCCTAACCCTCACCCTAACATTAGCCCTAACCCTAACCCTCACCCTAACCCTAATCTTAACCCTAACTCTCAAACTGACACTAACCCTCAGCCTCACCGTAACACTTACCCTAACCCTAACCCTAACCGTAAACTTAACCCGAACCCTTAATCTCACACTAACCCTAACCCTAAACCTCACCCTAAACCTAACCCTCACCCTTGACATATCCCTCACACACAGCCTAACCGTCATGTATACCCTTACCTTCACCTCCCCCCTAACCCTCACCCTAACCATAACACTCAACCAAATCCTCACCCTAACCCTAAATCTACCCCTAAACCTAACCCTCACACTAACCCTAACTCTAACACTAACCCTAACACTAAACTTCACCTTAACCCTAACCCTAACCATCAAACTAACCCTTACCCTCACCCTCACCCTCACCCTCAGCCTATATCTAATGCTAACCCCAACCCTAACCCTAACCCTCACACTCACCCTAACCCTAACCCTAATCCTAACCCTCACCCTGACCCTCAGCCTCACCCAAATTCTAAACATAAACCTCACCCTCACCCTAACCCTAAGGTTAACACTAACCATAAACCTAACCCTAACTGTAATCCTAAACCTCCCCCTAACTCTCACCCTAACCCTTACCCTAACACTAACCCTAACCCTAAACCTCAACCTAACCTTCACCTTAATCCTAACTCTAACCCTAAACCTCACACTCACCCTAACCCTCACTCTAACCCTAACCCAAACCCTAAACCTCGCCCTAACCCTAACCCTAACCCTCACCCTCACCCTCACCCTCACCGTAACCGAATCCCTAAACCTAACCCTAACAATAACCCTAATCCTTATCCTAACCCTCACCCTAACCATAACTCTCACAATAACCCAAACACTCACCCAAACACTAACACTAACCCTAAGCCTAACCCTAACCCTATCTCTAATCCTCAACCCCACCCTCACCCTCATCGTAACACTAAGCCTAAGCCTAAGCCTAACTCTAACCCTAACCCTCACCATAACCCTAACCCTAACACTAACACTAACACTAACCCTAACCCTAAACCTAACCGTAAACCTAACCCTAATCCTCAGCCTCAACATCACCCTAACCCAAACCCTAACCCTAATCCTCACCCTAACTCTAAGCCTAACACTTAGCCTAATCCTCACAATCACCCTTACCCTAACTCTAATCCTAAACCCTATCCCTAACCCTAGCCCTCACCCTAACCCTAACCCTAGAACGCACCCTTACCCTAATCCTAACCCTAAACCTCAATCTAACCTTCACCCTAATCCGAACCCTAACCCTCACCCTCATGCTCGGCCTAAGCCTAAGCCTAAGCCTAACCCTAAACCTAACCCTCACCCTAACCCTAAAACTAACACTAACCCTAATTTTAACACTAAATCTCACCCTCACCCTAAACTTAACTCTAACCATAATCCTAAAACTAAACCTCATCCTAACCCTAACCCTAACCCTAACCCTAACCATAACCCTAACCCTAACTCTAACCCTAACAATAACCCTAACCCTAACCCTCACCCTCACCCTAACCATAACCCTCACCCTAAACCTCACCCTAACACTTACCCTCACCCTAACATAAACCCTAACGCTAACACTAACGCTCACACTAACCCTAAGCATCACCATAACCGTAAACCTCAACGTAACACTAACCCTAACCCTCATCCTCACCCTAAACCTCACACTAACCCGAACACTAATCCTCAATCTAACCCTCACCCTCACCCTAAACCTAACCCTAACCCTCACCCTTACTGTAACCCTCACCCTTAGCCTAACCCTCAAATTTACCCTTACCTTCAACCCCACCCTAACCCGTACTCTAAACCTAACCCTAACCCTAACCCTCACCCTAACCCTAACTCTACCCCTAAACCTCACCCTCACCTTAAACCTAACTCTAACCCTAACCCAAACAATAAACCTCAACCTAACCGAACTCTCACCCTGACACTCACCGTAACAGTAACCATAACCCTAACCCTAACAATAACCCTAACACTAACCTAACCCTAACCATAACCCTCACCCTGAACCTAACCCTCACCCTGAACCTAACCCTCACCCGAACACTTACCTTCACCCTAACACTAACCCTAACCCTAACACTAACCCTCACACTAACCCTACCCCTCACCCTAATCCTAAACCTCACCATAACCCTAACCCTAACCCTAACACTCACCCTCACCCTAGCCCTGACCCTAGCCCTATTTCTAACTCTCACCCTCACCGTAAACCTAACCCTCATCCTCACCCTAAAACTCACACTAACCCTAACCTTAATCCTCAATCTAACCCTCACCCTGACCCTAACCCTAACCCTTACCCTAACCCCAAACCTAACCCTAACCCTCACAATAAACCTCAACCTCAGCCTATACCTCACTTTTACCCTTACCATCATCCTCACCGTAACCCTCACCCTAACCCTAAACGTAACCCTAACCCTCACGCTAACCCTAACCCAAATTCTAACCCTCAACCTAACCCTCCCCCTAACCCTACTCCTACCCCTACCCCTCACCCTCACCCAAACCCTCACCCTAACCCTTACCCTCACCCTAAACCTAACTCTAACCCGCACACTAACCCTAATCCTCACCCTTACCCTAAACCTACCCCTCAACCTAATGCTAACCCTAACTCTAACCCTAACTCTGACCCTAACCCTAACGCTAAACCTAACCCTCACCCTCACCCTAACCCTCAGGCTCAAGCTCAACCTCAGTCTAACCCCAACCCTAACCCTAATCCTAACCCTAAACCACACCCTCACCCTCACCCTAACTATAACCCTAACCCTAACCCTAACCCTCATCCTCACATTAACCTCACCCTCACCCTCACCCTTACCCTCACCCTCACCTTAACACTCACGATAACCCTAACCCTCACTCTCACCCTAAACCTCACCCTAACAATTACCCTCACCCTAACTCTAAACCTAACCCTAACCCTCACACTAAACCTAACACTCACCCTAAAGCTAGCTATACCACTCACACTAACCCTCACCCTAACCCTAACCCTAACCCTCACCCTAACTAACGCTAACCTAACACTCAACATCACCCTAGCCCTCAATCTTATCCTAACCCTAACCCTAACCCTAAATTTCACCCTCAACCAAACCGTCACAGTAAACCTAACCCTCACCCTAACCCTAACCCTCATCCTCACACTCACCCTCACCTTCAGCCTAACCCTAACCCTAACTCTATACCTAAACCTAACCCTCACCCTCACCCACACCCTCACACTCACCCTACCGCTAACCCTCAACCTAACCCTAACCCTCAACCTAATCCTAACCCTAACGCTCACCCTCACCCTCACCCTAACCCTCAGCCACACCCTAACCGTAAGCCTAACCATACCCCTAACCCTAACCCTCACTCTCACCCTAAACTTTACCCTCACCCTCACCCTAAAGCTAACCCTAACCATAACCCTCACACTAAACCTAAACCTCACCCTAACCCTAAACCTACCCCTCACCCTCACCCTAACCCTCACCCTCATTGTAACCCTAACCCTAAAACTAACACTCACCCTAACCCTAAACCTCACCCTAACCCTAACACTCAACCTGACCCTCACCCTCAGCTTAACCCTAACCCTAACCCTCACCATAAACCTCACCCTAACATTTACCCTCACCCTAACTCTAAAGATAACCATAACTCTAATCCTCAAACTAAACATAACCCTAACCATAACCCTAAACTTCACCCTAACCCTAACCCTAACCCTAACACTATCCATGACCCTCACCGTAACCCTCACCATCAGAGTAATCCAAACTCTAATCCTAGCCCTAACACTCACCCTCACCTTCACCCTGCCCTCACCCTAAACCTAAACCTAATCCTAACCCTCACCCTCACCTTAACCCTAATGCTAATCCTAAAACTCACCCTCACCTTTATCCTCACCCTAATGCTTACCCTCACCCTACCCCTAACCCTAACCCTCAGGCTAATGCTCACCCTAACCCTAACCCTAACACTAATCCTCACCCTATCCCTAACCCTAACCCTAACCCTCACCCTCACCCTAGCCCTTACTCTAAACCTAAGCCTCACCCTAAGCCTCACCCTAAGCCTAACCCTAATGCTAAACCTAACACTCACCATCACCCTAACCCTCACCATAATCCTAACCCTCACCCTCAACCTCACCCTCACCCTCACCCTAAACCTCACCCTAACCCTAACCCTAACCCTAAACCTCCCCATGACACTCACCCTAACCCTACCCCTAACCCTCACACTCATCCTAACCCTCACCCTAACCCTTACCTTCACCCTCAACCAAACCCTCACACTAACCCTAACCCTCACCCTAACCCTCAACCTCACCTGTGGAGAGCTGCGGAGCTGCAACCAAAAGACTGCCACAAAAGCAACATTGTAGCTAAAATGGCGGGGCCGTGTGGCGTGGCTCCGACCTAAGATGGCGCGGGCTCCTGCCTTCCGTCTTCCTGGTGACGAGTGCTCTCTGTAAAAAACAACTCCTTATATAGCTATGACTTGGCTCCTAGTTTGCTTCTGTGTTTGCAGCCCTATCAGTATATGCCACGTGGCGCTTCAGGATTGGCCATCCAGGAGGCTTATAACTGGAGCGCGGGGGCCGATGGGAAGGAGAAGCAGGAAGAAGCAGGAAGAAGCGGGCAGGAGAGAAGTAGGAGAAAAGAAGCTGTAAACAAGGTCCTGAATAAACCGCCTGAAAGAAGAACCTGTTGTCGCGTCATCCTTGCGGGTCGAGGCAGTCGCGACAAGTGGCGCCCAACGTGGGGCTCGACAGGATTCAGAACTTTCAGCGGTCAGGGTGGTGCACCGGTAAATTCCCAGGAAAAGGGGGAATCCGCGACAAGAGCGGGGGTAAGTTCCCAGGTAAGAGGGGATCCGCGATAAAAGCAGGAGGGATTTTTTGCTCATCTCAGTAGATAAAAGAGAGAGCGGAAACACGGGAAGAAATAAAATAGAGGCCTAAAGTGAAAGTAACAAAAACAAAAAACAAAAAACAAAAAACAACTAAGATGGGCGCCGCCACGTCACATCCAATATTTCTGGCCCTGGAAGAGCTGCTATGCTCAAAAGGACTAAAGTTAAAAAAGGATACTTTACGGAGGTTCCTTGAGGAATGCAACATTGTAGCTCCTTGGTTCATAGTGTCTGGGAGCCTTACCTCAAAGGAAATGTTGTTACAAATGGGCTACTGCCCAGGGCAAGGACTGGGAAAAAACTTGCAAGGCTGTAAAGATCCTATTGATGCCCACCGAAAACTTGATAGACATGGGCTGGGTTTTTCATAGGGGCCGCTGAGAATCATATTTGAAAGAGTTATATTTTACTGTTCATCATTGTCATACCTTGTAACTAGCATTTAGATATTTAAAGGATCTATTAAATTAGCATTGTATTTGGACAAAACATAACCAAACTGCAGGCCTATTTTCTTTCATACCTAATTAGAAATAAAAGCTAGAAGTTCTTTAAATTCAGTAGGCCAGTAATAGCTTATAATTCCCTTTCTTAAATTGACTCTTCTGCTGTCAGCTTTCTAATGACTTTATTTTAGAAGTTTCTGCTCAGGAACTTGAGGAAAAAATGCTTGGATTCAGGTTGATTTTGAATGTAAGTTTCCTATAACTCAAACACAAATTTTGATTAGTTTTAATTGGATCCTAAGTGTTTTGAATTTCTTGATTGATATAGTAGGATAGTAGAAAGATTTAAGTTTCATAGACTCACGAACAAAAGTTAGACAAACAGGGACTGGGTTTTTCATAGCGGCCACTGGGGCGGGCATTCCCATAGTTTGGAAGACGGGGGATCCAGTATGGGTGCCTCAGTGGCCACTGCCCTTGGAAAAACTTGCTGCTGCTCAAACTCTAGTACAAGAACAGGTAGAACTGGGGCACCTTAAGCCTTCTGTTTCTCCTTGGAATACTCCTATTTTTGTAATAAAAAGGAAATCCGGAAAGTGGAGATTGCTACATGACTTGAGTGCAATCAATGGACAAATGCAAATTATGGGTCCAGTTCAGAGGGGCTTACCGCTTCTTTCTTCCCTACCTGAAAATTGGCCTGTTATAGTCATTGACATAAAGGATTGTTTCTTTTCTATTCCATTATTTGCTAGGGACACTGAACGTTTTGCTTTTACCCTCCCTTCCTGCAATCATGAGGAACCAGACAAAAGGTACGAATGGGTAGTACTTCCCGAGGGCATGACAAACAGTCCAACCATGTGTCAGTTATTTGTGACCGAGGCTCTTAAGCCGCTTAGACAAAAATATCCCAAGGTGCGCTGCATTCATTATATGGATGATATTTTGTTGGCCTCTAAATCAGAGCAATTACTACATAAAGCTTATGAGGAACTTAACAAGCTGTTAAATGCTAAAAGCTTGTTTATTGCCCCTGAGAAAGTACAACAACACTCTGTTGTTGAATATTTAGGGGCTACCATACATAAATCTCATATTGTACCCCAAAAGGTAGAATTGAGGAAGGATCATTTAAAAACCCTGAATGATTATCAAAAATTATTGGGAGACATTAATTGGATCCAATGTTATTTAAAGCTGCCAAATTATGAACTTAAGCCCTTATATAACATGCTACAAGGAGACTCTGCATTAGATTCTCCAAGACAGTTTACGGATGAGGCACGTGATTCACTACGAAAGGTAGAGCATGAGTTACAAAAGGCATGGTTAAAAAGAGTTAAGGAAGGTGAGCCAATTACTTTGTGTATTCTCCCTACATGTGTTCAATCTTCAGGGCTTTTATGGCAAGATGGCCCATTGCTTTGGATTTACCCAAAAGTTTCTCCGGCAAAATCCATTGAGTATTACCCTGCCGCGGTAGCCAGTCTGGCGTTGTTGGGGGTTCAGCAGTGCATCCAACATTTTGGCAATGCTCCATGCTTCATTATTGTTCCATATACTAATCATCAAGTACAAACATTATGTGCTACTGTAGATGATTGGGCAGTCTTACAATGTAGTTTTAAAGGACAGATAGATAACCATTTTCCAAAACATCCCCTGTTAAATTTTCTAAAAGAACATCCTGTAGTTTTTCCTAAAGTTACCTCCTTAAATCCCCTTGCTAGAGCTTGCAATATTTTTACCGATGGCTCTAAAACGGGATGCGGCGTGTACATGGTGGAAGGCCATGACCCAGTCCGCCACCAGTTTCAAGCCAGTGCTCAACAATTAGTGGAACTACAAATTGTTGTAAAAGTGTTTCAAACCTGTCCTTTTCCTTTTAATTTAATTTCAAACTCTGTTTATGTTATAAATGCTTTAAGAGTCTTGGAGGCTGCAGGGCCAATTAAACAGGCCTCTCCTGTTGGATATTTGTTTTGTCGCTTACAACGATTGCTTTGGCAACGACAACACCCTTTCTATCCCTTACATATTCGTGCCCATACTGGTCTGCCTGGCCCTTTAAGCGAAGGCAATGATATTGTTGATTGTTATACCCGTCAAGATTGGATTTTTTTTTAGTTCAAATTTGGATAGAGCAAAAACTTTTCATAATAACTTTCATGTTAACTCAAAAGCTTTACAAAAACAATTTCAACTTTCCCGTGTGGATGCCCGACAAATAGTTTTAGATTGCCCTCATTGTGTAATTTATTACCACTTACCTAGTGTTGGTGTTAATCCTCAAGGCCTTTTGCCTCTTAAAATATGGCAAATGGATGTTACCCATGTACCTGAATTTGGACGCCAGAAATTCGTGCATGTTTCTGTAGACACATGCTCTGGCATTATATATGCCTCCCCTATGACTGGAGAAAAGGCACATCAGGTTATTACCCACTGCCTAGAGGCGTGGGCGGCTTGGGGCAAACCAAAACAGCTTAAAACTGATAATGGTCCTGCATATGCAGGAAATCAATTTTTCTCCATTTGCAAAGCAATGGATGTTCAACTTCTTCATGGGTTGCCCTATAACCCTCAAGGTCAAGGCATCGTAGAACGTGCACATCACACGCTAACGGAGACTTTACAAAAACAAAAAGGGGGAATTGGCCATGGCCGTACCCCTAAGGAAAGGCTTTCTCTTACTTTATTCACTATTAATTTTTTAAATTTGGATGCTCAAGGCCTGTCTGCGGCGGACAGGCATAACAAGACTCAAGGTCTAACAAAAGGAATGGTAAAATGGAAAGATATTTTGACAGGGCTCTGGCGCGGGCCTGATCCCGTGCTAACATGGGCACGAGGTTCTGTTTGTGTTTTTCCACAGGACCAACAGGATCCGGTTTGGGTACCTGAACGACTCGTTAGGAGGGTCCAAGGAGAAGAAGCACAAGATGCAAAGGGTGGTGATGATTCTTCTGATCGCCCTCACAACGACAGCCTGTAAGACCAGTGCCGAGATGGAGGATCCTGTCCATGTTCCCAAGACCGATGCCCTTATCTTTTAGACAATTGGACTGGAGAGTTTGACAGCTGTGGATCATTTGAAGGAGTGGGCGGGAATGGGCTCCCTTATTGGTATCCTGGCATTAGTGATCTTGTTGTGCCTGTGGTGCATATACCGGATTAGGAGCTCGCAGCGCAGAAGTATGGCTACGGAGGTCCAGGCCTTCACTGCCATTGAGGCCGGACAGTCCCCCTACGCGTGGCTTGCCATGTTAAAGGAATAGCACAGGGTGCGAGGCAAACGCACTGCACTTGGGAATCACTCCCTGGCGTGAGCCCAAGAAGAGCATGTTGGGTTGCAAGTGGGTTGATGCCCAAGATCCCACCTCTGCAAAAAAGGCATCGGACAGGCCTGGTCATCACTGGGGAAGGCGCACACCTCAGGTGAAGACCAGTGCAAGGGCCTCTCATTAATGTTTTAGACAGAGGCCCAACCTCTACTTTTACCTGTTGCTTAATAAAACAAAAAAGGGGGAGCAGTGGAGAGCTGCGGGAGCCGCAACCAAAAGACGGCCGCAAAAGCAACATTTTAGCTAAAATGGCAGGGGCGTGTGGGGCGGCGCCGACCTCAGATGGCATGGGCTCCCGCCTTCCGTCTTCCCGGTGACGAGTGCTCTCTGTAAAAAACTCCTTATATGGCTATGACTTGGCTCCTAGTTTGCTTCCGTGTTTACAGCCCTATCAGTATATGCCACGTGGCGCTTCAGGATTGGCCATTCAGGAGGCTTATAACCAGAGCGCAGGGGCGGATGGGAAGGAGAAGCAGGAAGAAGCAGGAAGAAGCAGGCAGAAGAGAAGTAGGAGAAAAGAAGCTGTAAACAAGGTCCTGAATAAACCGCCTGAAAGAAGAACCTGTTGTCGCGTCATCCTTGCGGGTCGAGGCGGTCGCGACACTCACCCAACCCTAGCCCTCACCTGAACGCTAACTCTAACCCTCACTCTCACCCTCACCCTCACCCTAAACCTTACTTTCACCCTAACCCTAACCCTAACCCTCACTCTAACTCTCACCCTAAACCTAAACGTAACCCTCACCCTAACTCTAACCCTAACCCTCAACCTAACGCTAACCCTAACCCTAACGCTCACTGGAATGCTAAAACTAACACTTACACTAACCCTCACCCTCACCCTAACCGTCACACTAACCCTAACCCTCACACACACACTTACCTTCACCCTCACCCGAACCCTCACCCTCACCCTAAACCTCAACCTCTTCCTCAACTTCACACTAACACTAAACCTCACCCTAACCCTCACCCTCACCCTCACACTAAAACTCACCCTTACCCTCACCCTCACCCTAAGCCTAACCCTAAACCTAACCCTAATCCTAAGCCTAAGCCTCACCATCACGCTCACCCTAACCCTAACCCTAATCCTAACCCTCAGCCTCACCCTAACCTTAAACCTATCCCTAACTCTAAACCTTAGTCTAAAACTAACCCTCACCCTATCCCTAATCCTAACCCTCACACTCACCCTAACCCTAACCCTAACCGTAACCCTCACCCTCACCCTAAACCTAACGCTAACTCTAACCCTCACCCTCATCCTAACCCTCACCCTAACCATTATCCTCACACTAACCCTGACCATAACTCTAAACCTAACCCTCACAATAACTCTAACCCTCACCATAACCCTAAACCTACCCCTCACCCTAACCCTCACCCTCACCGTAACCCTCACCCTAACCCAAACCCTAACCCTCAACCTCACACTAATCCTCACTGTCACCCTAATACTCACCCTAACCCTTACCCTCACCCTAACCCACCGTAACCATAACCCTAATGCTCACATTAACCTAACCCTCATCCTAAACCTAACACTACGCCTCACCCTAACTCTGACCCTAACCCTAACCCTAACTCTCACCCTCACCCTAGCCTTCACCCTAACACTAATCCTAACACTCACCCTCACCCTAACCCTAACCCACAACCTCACCCTAACCCTCACCCTAACACTAACTCTCACCATAACCTTCACGCTAACCCTAACCCTAACCCTAAACCTCACCCTCACCCTAAACTTCAACCTAAACCTTAGCCTCACCAGAACCCTCACCCTAACCCTAAACCTAAGCCCAACCCTCACCCTCTCCCTCACCCGCAGCCTAACCATAAACCTAACGCTAATCCTAACGCTAACCCTCACACTCACCCTCGCACTAAACCTAACCCTAACCCTCACCCTAACCCTAACCCTCACCCTCACCTTCACCCTCAGTCTAACCATAACCCTAACACTAATACTAACCCTAACCCTCATCCTCACCCTAACCCCATTCCTAACACTCACCCTCACCCTAAACCTAACCCTAACCCTTAGCCTCACCCTAACCCTCACCCTAAGACTTAGCCTCAAGCTAAACCTCACCCTAAACCTAACCCTAACACTCAAACTAACCCTAAAACTCACCCTAAACTTAAACCTCACCCTAACCCTAACCCTAACCTTAACCGTCACCCTCATCCTAAACCTAACTTTAACTCTAAGGCTAACCCTCACCCTAAACCTCACCCTAACCCTCACACAAACCCTAAGGCTAACGCTAACCCTCACTCTCACCCTAAACCTTATCCTCACCCTAAGCCTAACCCTAACACTAAACTTAAACCTCACCCTAACCCTAACACTACCCCTCATCCTAACCCACACCCTAATGCCAACCCTAAACGTAACCCTCACCCTAAACCTAAACCTAAACTTCACTCTCATCATAACCCTCATCGTCACCCTAACACTCACCCTAAACCTAACCCTCACCCACACCTTAACCCTCAACCTCACGCGAACCCTCACCCTCACCCTAACACTCACCCTAACCCTAAACCTCACCCGCACCCTAACCCTCACCATCACACTAACCATAACCCTCACCCTAACACTAACCCTAAACCTCACTCTAAACCTAACCCTCACCCTAACCTAAATCTACCCCTCAACTTAACTGTCACCCTAACCCTAAACCTCACCCTCACCCTGGCCCTAACACTACCCCTAATCCTAACACTAACCCTCACCCTAACCCTAACCCTAACACTACAACTCACCCTAACCATCACCCTAACCCTAACACTAACCCTCAACCTCACCCTCACCCTAGCTCTCACCCTAACCCTAATCCTAACCCTCAGCTTCACCCTCAACTTAAACCTAAACCTAACCCTAACCCTTAGCCTAACCCTAACCCTCACCCTAATGCTAATACTAACCCTCACACTCACCCTAACCCTAACACTAACTGTAACCTTACACTTAGCCAAACCCTAACCCTCACCCGCACATGAACACTTACCCTCAACCTAAACCTCAAACTCACCCTAAACATCACACTAACCCTAAGCCTCACCCTAACCCTAACCCTAACCCTCACACTCACCCTAAAACTCACCCTTACTCTCACCTTCACCCTAAGCCTAACACTAAACCTAACCCTAATCCTTAACCTTAACCTCTTCCTCCCACTCCCCCAACCCTAACCCTTAGCATAACCCTAACCCACACCCTAACCTTAATTCTAACCCTCATGCTCACCATAACCATAACCCTAACTGTAACCCTCACCCTCACCCTAAACCTAACGCTAACCCTAACCCTCACCCTCACCCTAACCCTTATCCTCACACTAACCTTACTTTAATTCTAACCCTAACCCTCACACTAACCCTAACCCTACCATTCACCCTAACACTAACCCTAAAACAAACCCTCACCCTAACCCTAAACCTAACCGCCACCCTCACCCTAACACTCACTGTCACCCTAATCCTCACCCTAAACCTAACCCTCAGCCTCACCCTAACCGTAAGCCTTACCCTAACCCTAACCCTAACCCTCATTCTCACACTAACCCTCACCCTAAACCTTACCCTCACCCTCACCCTCACGCTAACCCTAACCATAACGCTCACACTAAACCTAAAATTCACCCTAACCCTAAACCTACCCCTCACCCTCACCCTAACCATCACCCTCATCGTAACCCTAACCCGAAACCTTGTAGGGAGCCGAGGCGAGACTCCGCCCACTCCCTTGCAGTTTTGAGGATTACCACTCCAGACGGTGCTTGGCGGGACGCCTGGGCTGTGCGCGTGCGCGAGCCCGGAAGTGTCCCCAGCCAATCCCATGACACCTGGTGACGGTAAAAGGCAGGCGACCAACAATAGAAAAGACCCGTGTTCGAATTCCCTATATAAGCGGCTGTGTTTCGGGTGCACGCTCTCTCGCGCCCAAGCTCTCCTACAACTAAAAGGCTCTCCAATAAAGCGTGATCTGAGAAGACTCCTGGAGTGGTGGTCGTTTTTCCTCGCTGGTCGAGTAGACGGTCACTACAACTGGTGCCGAAACCCGGGAACGAACCTGGGACGGGACCCGCGCGAGAGGCCGAATTGGAGCCAGAACTCAACACGCGGAGAGGGGACGTCGGTAAATATCCCCCGGTATGTTGTTCACTGTAGATTTAGATATTTATTGGTTGCTTGCATTGCTTCTTCCCTTGTGGCTTGTCTTTTTGATGGTGCGCACTTGCCTCGAGGAGGGAGGGTTTGATTTAATCCAGGAAGGACGCAAAGTACTAACGCAGCATCAGGATAGTCTATCAGAGTCAGCATACAGTAAGGGGGAGGAAAATAGGCCTAAAAGAAAAAGGGAAAAAAGAGAAAAGGATCCTAAAGAATTAAAGCAAGAGGGGCTGCAGCCCTCACAAAAGGAGAAGGGTTTTAGGGAGGGGCTCTCGAGGAGACCCCCGCGCCCTTCTTTAAAAGCAAACCGGTTCTCAGCCCTACATGTGGAAGGGTGGGACCAAGAATATAGTAATCTTGTGAGTGACTCAGAGGAAGAAATGTTAGAGGAGGAGGGAGAACAGCTCGATCCAGCTGATAGTGAAGACTTAGAAGAGGCTGCGGCGGAGCACGTGGCAGACAGATGTGGAGGGTGGCGCCCCCTAGGGGTGGGAGTACCGCAGCAGCCAGGGAGAGGAAATGGAGCTGCCCCTCACCCGTCGGCCCCCCCGCCGTGCCCGCCGGCAGGGAAGAGTCACTTTATAAAAGAAAAAACCTGGTCGCGATTAGCAGCCGCTTTCCCAGTCTGTGAGAATCCCATTACTGCTGAAAGAAATTTTGAGCCGTTTTCCTACTCCCAGTTAAAAGATTTAGTTGAGGCAGTCAGGACTTATGGAGTGACGGCCAATTATACCACTGCCTTGCTTCAAAGGCTAACTATTAATGCTATGATTCTGTGGGAGCAAAAACTGTTCAATATTTTCCTGAATTAGTGGCTAAAAAGGCAATTTTGATCTGAGAAAAAATAAAAAAAATAAAAATAAAAATAAAAAAATAAAAATAAAAAAAAAATAAAAATAAAAAAATAAAAAAAGAGGCAATTTTGGGTATAAAGTATTGTTTAATGCATTTTGCAAAAATTCCAGATAAATTAATTATTCCATACACCCGTGAGCAAGTTGAAATTTTAGCAGCCACAATGGATATGTGGGCAATTCTTGTTTGCTCATTTCCAAATGTAATTGATAATCATTATCCTAAGCATCCTCTGCTTGCCATAGTTAACAAAAATTTAGTGTATTTTCCTGTTGTCACTTCAAAGGAGCCCTTGGCTGATGCTCTAACCATCTTTACGGATGGATCAAAATCTGGACAAGGTGCCTTTTTTGTTCAAGGACACAAACAGCCGGTAGTCTTTAATTTTCGGCCGAATGTCCCACAGGCTGTTGAATGTTTAATTGTGCTTGAAGTTTTTAAAAGATTTGATCAACCTTTTAATTTATTTTCTGATTCATTATATGTTGTAAATGCCGTTGCTTCTCTTGAAGTTGCTGCTTCAGTTAAGCAGGCCAGTACAATTTCTAATGTTTTGTTACAGATTCAATCCCTTATCTTAAACAGAAAACATCCTTTTTATATTGGACATGTTCGTGCCCACTCTATGTTGCCGGGCCCGATGGCAAGGTGTAATGATTTGGTGGACCAGGCAACTCGGGCTATGGCTCTGGTTGCTGCTGATCCTGTAGAATTGGCAAAAGACTTTCATAGATTGTATCATGTACCTGCTAATACCCTTAGGAAAAGATATAATTTGTCCAGGCATGTGGCAAGAGATATTGTTAAAGCCTGTAAATCTTGTGTTACCTTTCTTCATCCTCCCCATGTGGGGGTAAACCCCAGGGGGTTGAGACCAAATGCCCTATGGCAAATGGATGTTACTCATCTGACGGAATTTGGTAAGTTGAAATATTTACATGTGTCTGTGGACACCTTTTCTGGTGTCATTCATGCCACACCTCTGGCAGGAGAAAAGGTGTCTCACGTCAGAATACACTGCTTAGAAGCTTGGGCAGCTTGGGGAAAGCCCCTTAGACTTAAGACGGATAATGGCCCTGCTTATACTTCCCATGGTTTTCGCGCCTTTTGCGCACAAATGCAGGTTGCCCACACCAACGGATTGCCCTACAATCCTCAAGGACAAGGTATAGTGGAAAGAGCTGATAGAAGCATAAAAGAAATGCTTCAAAAACAAAAAGGGGGAGTTGCTGAGTCCGCATCCCCCAGGGAAAGACTTTCTCTTGCGCTCTTTACCCTTAATTTTTTAATTCTAAATGACAACGATCAGTCTGCCGCAGATCGGCATATGACAAGAGACTCCATGGATACTAAAGACATGGTCATGTGGAAGGATGTTATTAATAATAAATGGTATGGACCGGATCCGGTAATAACGAGATCCAGGGGAGCTGTTTGTGTTTTTCCACAGAGTCAAGAAGTACCTCACTGGGTGCCAACGAGACTGACCAGGCCGGTGGAGACTGCAGCAGAACCCGCTCTTGAAGATGCAGCTGATCTTCCTGCTGTTAGCAACAGTGCTAATAGCAATCCCTGTGATAGCTAAACCGATGATGCTGTGGGCTGTCACAATTTACTGACTGGATTGCCTCTGCGGTGTCCTTTTCCAAAGAGCGGGTGGGAGTCGGAATGTTTTTAGCCTGCTGCTTGGGAGGATGCGTGGTCTGCCTATGGTTGGTCTGTCGCCTTCGAGCCCAAACCAGAAGGGACAAGGTTGTTATCTCGCAAGCATTAGCCGCTTTGGAGAGTGGATCCTCACCCCAGATTTGGCTGTTGGCCCTAAGAGGCAGTTAAGCCTTACCATTCTGCATAGCCTTAGCACCCCGAGGGATCAGGGGATCCCATTGCACCGGGACAGGTATGCAATTTGCAATTTGGGACAGGGTGCAAGGCAAGTGCACTGCACTTGAGGAGATGATTCCCATCTCCTCAAGAAGAGCATGCTGGGTTGCAAGTGGGT